>NC_056726.1:380321399-380413899 GCF_019279795.1 Protopterus annectens
AAGTGCGCTGCCTGTTTAGATGTTGATTGTCAGGCCTGTGCTGTGTTTTAGCTACATCACTACAGAACTGAAGGGACAAACTATTGCTGAAGGGGCTCCTTCCTGCACAGACAGGCGCTGCACCTTCAGTTTCTTCTTTCCCAGCCATAAAAGCAGGAAAAATCCAAAGAGAGAGAAGTCTCTCGCTGTTTTCTGAAGTAAATCATTGAGTGTGATTTCTAAGTTATGCCAGCAATGATTCACTTATTTTGGAAGATTCCTTCCCTTTTGAGTTGGTATATATGCATTCAGGTGGTGTGTTGTGGTGGGTTTGCCTCCCACATTGGGGGTGCATGGAGGCTTGCCCCTGCAGAATACAAAGTTAAAATTTTCACCTGTCTGTGTTTTAGGTATTATCTTTTGGTATTTTGGATTGTCATATTCATGGAAGTCAGCGATTCATAGCAGAACTGCGAAAGAACGTAACCTCTCATGACAAGGAAACATTAAGCTACATGCTTAATTCAACATTAGTGAAGCCCAGAGTGGAATGTTCTTTATACAGATGGATTCATGTCAATTCAGCAAAGGCAGTTTTGGCAAACATAAAATAATCAAAAAATGTTTGCAGAAGCTGTCTTCAGATAACAATCAAGAAATAATATATTTCATTGCTATTATTGTTTCATAGTTATTATTGTTAATAGATTCAGGATTGTTAGAATCTTCCCTCTCTGTCTCTCTCTCTCTCTATTTCTCTTTCTCTCTCTATCTGCATGGCAAGAAGGTCCTGCAGAAATCTTCACCTTGACTGCTGATTTCTCTCTTTGGAGCTAGCCAATCATCAGACAGAGTGAAGATGTGTGAGGGCACCAGAATTTTGAGAAGCTGGCTGGTTGTTATTTCCTAGGGAAGGAAACAACCCAAGTAGCTTAAAGATTACTGCAGCAGTGAGGAGTCCACACATCTATTGTTGTGGGTGACTGCAACTTTCATGATTGTACTATCTGTGTCTGGATGTATTCCTCATTTTTACACACAGACTGTTGTCTCAGCCAGGGAATTTCTTGAGATTTTGAGTTGCATGACTTCTATGATTCTCATGATCCCTCTTGCAAGACATCCCATGAAAAGATATAATGGTACCTGAAATTTTTTATGTTTCCAACATCTACATCCACTGATGGATTCAGGTTTTGGGGTTTGTGAAAATGGAGATTTTATGGTGGAGACACCAAATTTGTCAGAATCCAGATCTCACATTCTCCTTCCCAGCTCCAGCACAGTTGGCCACAACAGATGTCTCAGACTTTGCTTGTGGAGAGGTGTCTTTAAGGTTAAAAGGTCCGAGACTTTGGAACAGAAAAGACAGACCAAAAATACATAAACAAGATGTTGGTTCTTATAAAAGCTCTCAACTCTCTCAATCATCTATGTTTTCCAGGATCTCTACAAGTGTTTAGAGACAACATCACAGTGAGGTGGTACATAAACAAAGGGGAACCAGATCTTTTTGTGTGTTCAAAAAATCTAACTCTTGCTCCTTTGACCCAGCTTATGACGCTGACTTGAAGTCCTTAGTAAGAAAACAGTATTACTCATTGCTCTGATCTCTGCAAGAAGACTATATCAGTTGTAAATTGTTATAGTGGGGCAGCCTTGTCTCTTTTTCCACAAAAAGTGGTATCAGAGTTTACCTTGAGTCAAGCTATCCATTTCTCTGTCTTTTTTTCCAGAACCTAGACATGAGGGAGAAAGGATACTCTATACCTTGTATGTCCACAGACCATTCTGATGCTATATTTCAGGAAGTCTGATTAGTTGTTCATTCCTTGTGCAGGTAAAAAAGGTGCAACCTGTGGCAAGGTAGACTATGTCAAAATGGTTGTCTCATGCTATTGCCTTTTGTTATACTCGCCACAACAAACAAATTCCAGAGAGGGACAAGGGTCATTCTACCAGGGCCTTGACTTCATCTGTTGCTTTTGTAAAGGGTTGGATTACAGAAGCATTCTAGAAGCATTAACTCATTTCCCTGTGCATACTTTCACAAAACACTATAAACTAGGTTCCTTCTCCAAGTCTAGGATGTTTTTGGCTTGGACCATTCTCCAGGGTTCCTGGACCCTCATCCTTCCTCCTCACATTCAGTTTAAAGTATTGTAATCTAGCTGTGATCAAATGCTGAACATAGTACAGTTGTGTAAGTAAATGTACCATAACTGCAGATGTTTGAATGATCACTGCTGCAGTAGCCACTCCCTCTCTCCCTCCACCTTATTTTTGATGATTGTTTTTATAACAGGATGTGGTCCTTTATGTTATTTTCCTAGCATTATCCTTGCAGGACTTTAAACTTTCTCTGTTTGCATGAAAGCTCTAAAGCGATTGGCATCCAAACCTGACTTTTCTTCAGCTCATATCATGCTGACTAATTGTTTGGGTGTGTAGAAGGTGTCCTGAAGATTTGGAAGATGGTTGGCCATTATATCCTTGGCAGGATATAACCCATATAGCTAAGGCTACTGCAGCAGTGATCATTTGAATATCAGCTGTTTCTCTTTATAAATTACTTGACACTTGGGTTGGCTTTCCTTGAATATTTGTTTGGTTCTACTATGAATCACCAAATTGCACAATCCCAGTCATTGGAAACACTGAAAAATAATGGCCAAAATACAGACTGGAGAAAAATAACTAACTTTAATATTTTTTTTGACCCAGGAGGGCATGCCCCCCCCCCATTCTTCCCACTTAAATATACCAACTCCAGGGTCACACCAGCTTGAAGAAGAGAGAAATCTCCCAAAAGAAGAGAATCATTGCCAGGGTACACTTGGAAATTGCACCACTAATGATTTGTTATTGTTCCTCAGTGTCATTTTCTTTGGGCAACTGCAGCTCAAGGAATTTCACTTCAGCCACCTGTAGAGAAGTCCATTTGTTTGCTGTTTTGCTCACTTTTTTATGTTTGTTTAATAAATTGATTGTGATCAACTCAAAGAATTAATTTTTTTTTATTAAAACACTAGCAAACTGGCCATTTATCTGTTTAGTCCAGAAATAAGCAAGAACTCAATCATCTAATGGCAACATACATGTTAACTGTAACACTCTAGAAGTGACTCATACTGAATATGTACATTGTACTGCAAACATGTTGGTGCTTTGAATGCAACCATAATACATCTTAAAACCAACCCTTCTGACTTGTATCAGTGCAGTGAGACAGAATAAGCAAGAAACATGAATCATACCGTGATATTATTTTAATAATGCCATTGCATAATAGCAGTACACCAGGCAGGGCTGCTATTAATTTATATACTTACCAGTGGTAGGGAACTGTAGTGTGGTCAGGTGGACTAACAACACCTTCCACCATGGATAAAATTCAAATAATCTAGTCTATACTACATTGTGTTGTTATTACATAAACCTCCTTTATTCATTTTTTTCTTCCAGAAAATAACTTGTCTATATGATCTGTTTTGGAGGGAATGACAATGGCATGGGAATCATCCCAAAGTCTTTTTTCTGAACATACCATGCATATTATGGAAATAAAGCAGTCACACAAATGACCATGCCATTTTAATACACTATAAAAAAATTCAGATTTTGTCCTGAAACATATGTTACTGATAAATAATACATATAACAGAGTTAAAAGACTGCTGTACAATACACCAACTTTGGCTGATGTGTGGACTAATCAGAGTGCTCAGACTTGTATACCAGTACATTTCATGCAAGCATCGGTAATAAGGAAGAATTGACAGGTTGAAACACGTTTGCATGAGCAGTATAATACCTGTCTGGTTAAGCATTCTGTCAAACAAGGGTTTCTGTAAATCTCCTGGAGCCATACAGTAAAAACCTGTCTGAAAATCTAGTTCTAGTAGGATTACTTTACATCAGCTTTGGAGAGTGTTACATGCTGCCATCTGGATGCAGTGGTATATGAGAGCGCAAGGACAGTATGGATTTGTACTGCTGCAGGTTTATTAGGACTGCCAACCTCTTCATCTTTGTTATGGGGTGGAATGTGCTTCTATCATTCGATGTTGTCCCAGCTGCACTGAAACTTATATTAGCTTATATGCTGACAAGGGGAAGCTGATGTACTTGAAGCAGTTTCAGTCATGGCCAGTGTTACATTTTCTTTTGTCAGTGCAGCACTAAAGTGTGTATCATCCTCTGTATAATCTCTAATGGTTTGAATTTCCTCATTACCCTTGGATGTTTTCACCATTTTGCTTGGAAGATGTGCATAATGCATTATAAATGGAAATATATCATCCTGATTCAGACCACTGAGGCCAAAAATAAGATACGAACGAGATCAGTGTCCTCATACCTCACCAAAAATGTATCTATTTCATAGGGTTTCCAAACAGGACTCAGGCTCTCCATTACAGAGTAGAGACTGAAACAAATGTTGGCATTTTATTTGTAATAGTATGCTGAACTGCTTTCTGTTTAAATCTTTACGATGAGCTCTGCTATCTGCTAAGAAATTTCTAGACTGTATATGGGAACTACTCTTACCTGAGTTTGCTATATTTCTGTACCTTCCACAGAATATCTGAAATGGATGCAGACTGTGCAGAAAACTGAAGTCAGGTTCTGCAAATGTGGCTCATGTCTGATGTAGTTCTTTCACCACTAAAAGAACATGTGGGTAAAGCATGGTGTATGCATCACCTTATTAAACCACACTTTAACAGTATTTAAATAGCTGTCAGATGCTATAAACTTTGTTTGTAGAGATTTACTGATTAGCCAGCCAACAGACTTGCTGTTACAGCCCTGAAGATGATAATCAGGTGTGTGATCCTCCCTAAAATTAGACATAATTAATGTCACCCACATAGAAACATTGATAGACTCCTGCCTGCTGTTACTGCCAACAATGACATTCTTTTTTTAATTTCTCAAAATCTTTTGGGCTTCTAATACCATGAAGGGAATATACCCCATTTCTAAGTCAAAGTATGATTAAAGTTCATGAAATTAGTATTGTTTCAATCTTTGATGTCAGCCAGAAGTGCTCTTCACAGCATCCGGAATGTGCCCTGTAATGACTTCTGCAATTCGTATGGAATTACATGTATCGGTAACATATCTAAATAAGACTGTGGATTATTTTTTATAAGACCTGTTGCCCCTACTATTATTGGAACTATCTTGAGTATCTTTCTTCCACATTGTCTTGTTTCTGCCTGTAAATCCTGATATTCTATGACTTTTTGTCTCTCTATATGCAAGACACTGTAGACACTGGGTGTAGAGAGTTCAGTGATCAGTGCTACTTTTTTCTTCTTTTCATGGACAACTATATCTAGTTTTCTCGCATCTGTCTTTTGAACTGTTGGTAATGGGTACTTCCATGTGATGTAAACTTCATCATTTTCTATGATGCCTTGTGGCTCACATTTCCAGTGTTTTTCAGCTACTTCAGTATTATAATGTTTTCACAATCCCCAGTGCAACAATCTTGCCACATTATTATACCTTTCGGTATACAGTCCTTCTGCCATTAGTATGCCACAACCAGCAACAAAGTGTGCAACTGTTTCCAGTTCTGTTTTACAAAACCTACATTTTTCTGTTTCTCCCACATGTTCAATGGACTTTGTAAACCAATGTGTATGTAGTCCACTATCTTGGGCTGCCAATATTAACCTTTCATCTCTTGGTTTGAATTCACCTCTCCTTAACCACTCTTGCATTCAATCCTGAACACGATGAGGTTATTCCAGGAGTTTTTTTATACTTGAAGCTAGACTAGAATCAAGCTCAACAGTGTCTTCTTTCCTCGCTGATTCTGCCAAGCCTGTTCCCTTGGCTGTGGACTTGCTATATAGTAGGTAGGGACAATGGGAATCTCATTCATCCATTCATTTGCATCACTAATTAGACTCAAAGAATTTGGCTACCTTAAGAGAGTCATAGCTACTCCCACTGTTTACCTGTGCTTCATTGAATTTATTCACTTTGACATTCAGAGCACTGGGCAGAAATCAGATCATGTCAACATCCATCTTAGGCCTTTATGATGCTTTGTTTTAATTAAACAGTCAGATTCTCCCAGTCTGCACCAGTTCTAAGTCAGCTGCTAGCTGCTGGATAATGTGGGATGCCAATCGGGACCAGCACCTGCCACAGCCGGAGTGATTCAAAGGAAGGCACATGTCCAGAGTCACAGCTGCCATCCCCCCACATGAGAGGGTGATGCCTCGTCCAGCTATGACATGCACCCAGCCCCAATTCATGCCCGAGCCCGACCGACCCAGCTGTTAGAGCCAATCCTTATCCCGAAGTTACGGATCTGGCTTGCCGACTTCCCTTACCTACATTGTTCTTATATGCCAGAGGCTGTTCACCTTGGAGACCTGCTGCAGATATGGGTATGGCCTGGTGGTCTGGCCTGAGAGTTACACCCTATTCCCAGTATTTTCAAGGGCCAGCGAGAGCTCACCTGACCCCGCTGAAGCCACAACGCTTTCCAGTGAACAGGCCCCTCTCTTGGGGTGAATCCATTTGCAAAGAAAAGAGAACTCTCCCGGGGGGGGGGGGGCCTCACCAGCTTCTCCATGATCATTTGACTCACCGCACTGGACACCGTCTCTGCTGCTCCAGATTCCAGTATCTTAACCTGACTGCATTTTGATCGGCCGAGAGCAACGAAGGCCATCACCCATCTCTTCAGAATGGCGCTCATCTAGCTCTCAGGACTGACTGAACCATGTTCAGCTGTTGTTTGCATGGATTCCTTCTCCACTTTAGCCTTCAAAGCTCTCATTTGAATACTTGCTAGTGAAAAATTATATAACCACGTCTTCTGTTGGTTTCTTGCTGTTACTTGCATTTGCATGCAAGCATGCCACAGTATATTAACTTTTAGTAAGACCTACTACTTTAATACACACTCATATTTATACCAAAAGTCTGATATTTTTTTCTCAGTCTGATGTATTACAATCTTCCTTTGTATTACACTTTTCTTTGTTCTTCTAATTTATGATTTGTCCTTGATTCTTTTTCAGGTTCGGTAGTTCAGGGAAACTCATTCTTGCATTATCTGAAACATGGTGTTCCAGCACTATCTGAAGCTTGATGTTCTAACTTTATTTTGCTTGATGTTACATATCTTTACTTCGTTGGTGTCCTTCCAGCTGCCATTTGCGCAGCTATTTTTACAGACTTTGTTTCTCAGTAACATACTTCTTTACATTGATGCCAATATCTAATTAAGCTATGCCAGCACACTTACTAGTTCCTATTTTTCAGCATTTTATACTATTCATAGGTTCATAGGTTAATAGGTTGGTACTACGCTATCAACCCTAGGGCCTATATAAGCCTAGCCATAACAATTCCATAGCTATTTCTTCCCACACTATTTACTTCCCTGGACCCCTGTCTAGCAGGGCTACTGACATGATCCCTGGGGTGAATTTCCTTTCTCCCATCCAGTCATCAAGGTTCCTTTTGAAGAGGGCCAAAGAGGCGCTCTGCTTGACATGTATGGGCAGTCTATTCCAGTCTGGGGAGTGTCTGGGTCAGGAACCTATCCCTCCAGCATGTTTTGTTTATTGTGCTGACAAGGTTTAGATCCCTCAAGCGTGTGGCTCTGAGGAATTGGGATTTCTTTAAGTGTAGCATGTCCAACAGGTCTGGGTTTGACATGGCCTTGTATGTTAAGCAGAGATCGCCTCGGAGTAGACAATATGTGACAAGAGTATAGCTGGAGTTTTTTTAAGGCGGTGAGCATAGGGCATCTGCTTTAGGCCTGTGATTCTTTTAGTGAGGTATTTCTGTGGCCTTTCCAGTTGTTGCAGATGTCTTGAGAGGTACATACCAAATGAGGTGTTGTATTCTATAATGGGTCTAATGAGGGATGAGTACAGTGGAAGAATGACCTCCTTTTTTCTGGATGAAAAACCCTTAGTGATGAGGTGTGCCAGATAGAAGGATTTCCTGACTGTTGTGGCGATGTCGTTATTGAAGGTGAGACCACTGTCAACCTGTGTCCCTAAGTCTCTTATCACACTTTCGGTGTTTACTGTACTGCCACCTATGCGGTAATTCACTGGCACATGCTTTTTCCCAAAGGGGATAACTATACATTTCTTGGCATTGAGCTTGAGCCCATGGCTCTGGCACCAAGCATCTGTTTCTGTAAGGCCCTTTTGTAGAGTATCAACATCATCTGGGGATTCAATAATAGCTCCCAGTTTGCTGTCATCTGCGAACTTTGTTAGCCAGAGTCCTTTAGTGTTGGCCTGTACTTCAGAGAAGTAGATGCCAAACAAGAGAGGTCCCAGGACTGAACCCTGAGGTACTCCACTTGTCACTTGTCTGGAGCTGGATTTGGAGTCAGCTACTTTTACAGTGTGGGTTCTGTCAGTAAGCCACTTGGCAACCCATCGAGTGACATAGGGATTATTGCCCAGCTTAGTAAGTTTATCTATGATTCCAGTGATTCCTAAATTAACCCTTTATATTTCATATCATTCTTGCAGCTGTTTATTCAAGATAATAATCATGCTAGCAAAAGTTTTGAAAAGACAGTGAATATACTAAATAAAACAGAATACTATTATTCTTTCAGTTCCCCCTTATTGTATTTTTTGAGGAATGGACTAAACTTCAGTTAAACACAGGATGTATTAACCAGTTTAGCAATTTGGTCACAGATGATGACCATCTCGTGAATATGTCCCACCAATTATGGGCAGTGCCAGCTTCTGTTTTTGTCTTTTGCTAATAACACTGGGTTATTTGAAACCACACATACAAACTGTGGTGCCACTTTAACAAACATTTTGAAATTTGAAGGCAATATTGTCCATTTACATAACATTTTGTTCAATTTACAAATTTAGATACATTAGTACTAAATTGTAATCTGTCTATCAAAATATACTTGTAATGACTTACTAAATAGTAGGATTCCATTATGCTTGTAAATGTACAGTCTGTGAGATATCTTGTTTTATTAGTTTTTATACTAACTCTTTTAAATATGCATTTGGTATCTTTAAAAGTTGGAAATGTAATATTGAAGTGCAATATTTTTTTTTGGTATTGCTGTCCTATCATGGTACAAGTGGATGGTATTTTTACATTTGATCTGTATAAAGTACTGGCCTGTTACCCAAAATGGTAAGTATTTTAACCCATGGTCCTTTTCTTGTATTACTGTGTTGTTTATACAAATAAACAGAGTATTGGTAGAAACCATACCTTTTTTCCCCGTTGTGTTTATTCTTATTTTTGTGTTATTGTCTATACACTGTTACATTTTTTGCACAATGTCTTTCCTTGTCAGAACTGTTACATTTTTGAGGTAATGTACAGTATCTAATAGAGATAGAGCTGTTTATTGAAATGTTTATGTCAGTCTTTAATTCTTTCTTTACTGTTATGTATGCCTGACCTTGTTCAGCTAACCATGCTGTTATATTTCTGTTAAATGTTATCCTTCCAAAGGTACATGCTGTATGCTTTTCACAGCTGAAATTGTCTTGTGTTCTATTTTGTGTATTGTAAATTCCCTCTGTTTTGATGTTCATAATGATGCAAATGAAATACAGATGTCTGTGTTGAATGCTGCATGCCTTGTCTCATAGCTGCATTTTTACCTATAGTCCTTGAAGCATGTTCCAGACATCGAGCATTCAGCTTGTCTCAAGCTGTACCAGAATATATGTATGCTAACAAACAGAAATACATGTATTTGTCTAACTATATTTCTACATATATTACAGCAACAGATGTGTATATGCATCTAACTAGCAAATAGATGTGCACATGCATTTATACATTTTTAAACATATCTGTCACTGTATACATTCCCTTTGTTTTATTTTAAATACAAAACTGTTCACATTAGTATGTACTTTATAGTCTAATACTTGCTCCATTTGTACCAGCTCTTCAGGTTGACTTGAAGTTCTTAATATGGAAAACTTTTTTACTGATTGCTCTGATCTGTACAAGAAGAGTATATGAGTTGCAAACTCTTATGGTGAGTCAACCCTATCTCATTTTCCAGCGGCACAGGGTTTCTTTGAGAACTAATCATCCTTTTATACCTAAAGTCTTATCTGCGTTTACTGTAAGCCAAACTTTCAGTC
The DNA here is from genome assembly GCF_019279795.1 of Protopterus annectens. Lineage (NCBI taxonomy): Eukaryota > Metazoa > Chordata > Ceratodontiformes > Protopteridae > Protopterus > Protopterus annectens. The sequence goes on from NC_056726.1 coordinate 380,331,527, forward strand.
TCCGTGTTTTCTTTCCTTAATCCAAAAATGAGGAAGAAAGGATACTTCATGCCTTGGTTGTCCACAGACAACTCTGTTACTATCTTGATAGAACAAAATCTTTCAGATTTTCAGATCATTTGTAGATTTCTTGTGAATGGTTGTTTCAGACTATTACCTTTTAATCTGATGTTGTCATTTTCATTCATTCCTCAACTGTTGGGTTTGGATCTGATCCTCAGATCTGACTCGGCCACTTCTTCCAGATCGTAGAGCACTTGAACTCTCAAGCTCCTACCTTTACCCACAATGCCCTAGTCAGCTTACATACCTCAGATCTCATTTACCACCATAGCATTTAGGCGTAGATTGTAAAATCTTGAGCGAGCCTTTGAAGTTTTGTGAGTTTAGCTATTCCTTATATAACTCTTATAACTGTTATACTTATAATTATTATACCTTTATCTTTTTCCTCCCTTTAACCCTTTAATATAAAAAAGTTGTAAAGCTTATCCTTTTTACTATTTAGAGTATTCTTCATTACTATAGCTGGTATTCTGTCCCATTTTAATACTTTTTAGTACTATTCCTTTACCATTGTTGGTATTTATATTTCCTCCCACTATCTTAAAAAAAGGAAAAAAGCTTTTTTTCCATTATTCTTTCTTCTTCCTAGTATTTCACTAAAAATGTCTGATAAGCCTACAGAATTTAAAAAACATGTGGTGTGTGGCCATAATATACCTAATTCAGATGCACATTCCATGTACGTTTACTATTTAGGACCATTTGGATTCAGGCTGCGACATTTACAATGGATTTAACTCCCAAGCTTTAATTGATCGCAAAAATAAACTAATACTTAGTGGCTTGCTGCCTTCTAAACCTCCATCTATGGCTTCTGTAGCTCAAACCCCTAAAAGGATACAAAAAAAAGGAGATTCTCTTTTTAAGGAATCTTGTAAGAGATCGCCTGAATGGACATCAGCTTATACTTCAGCTCCGTCCTCTGAGCTACCCTTGAAACAAGCTAAAAAATTGGATCACAGTACTTTGGATCTGAGGTTAAGATCTAAAAAATAACCGCAGATCCCATCTCCTCAATTACTGTCAAAATGGATTTCCTCTCACCTCCCATCACCTTTTGGGAACAGTGTCCCCATCACCACTCAAGACCCTTGTCCACTGCCTCATCCATTCTGTCTTCCAGGAGATGTGGACAGGATGATGAGGAAGTTCCTCAGGACGCAGACACAAATGGGATTTCTTCTGGTTCTAACACTATCGGGTCCATAAACCCTTATTAGTACTATTCCTTCTCTGATCCGACCTTTGGTTTCAGAGCCATCGGATCCAAAAGCCCTAGAGTTGTCTGTCTCATATCCGAAGATGGCATCTTTGACTCCAGTGGTGTCTGCAAGTTGTCTGGTCCCGAGTACTTTGGAGCCAGACAACACTCAGAGCTGTAGTGTCGGTGGTGGCTCCGGAGTGTTAGATTTGACTCTGAAGTTGTTGGAGCCTTCTCTACTCCTCAGAGCTTTGCCACTATACAGCTCGGATCTGACTCTCTCCTTGGGTAGTTTGCCTGTGAGGCAGTGTGGGAGTCTACAGTCCATAAGCATGTCTTGTAGGATCTGTGAGTTTCTGTTTTTCCTAGGCATTCTATCATTGAGGTAGTGGAGAGAGCCTTCTCTATTCCTAGATTTCAGACTTCTCTACCCTCTTCTGCTGCAACTCCCCATTCCCATTTGATTTTGTATCCAGAGCGTCAGTCATCCATTCCACCAGGACAGCCAGCTCAAACCAGTCTCCAGCCAACCCAGCAGGGTATTGTTATCTCTTCCGATACCTCCTTGGAGCACCCCATTAAGGAGGTTCCCTGGAAGAGGAAGGGCAAAAGGAGGTTCTTAGACACTCCACAAGGGTCAATCACTGAGGGGACTGACTTTGATGAAGGGAGAAGGGTCCCCAGATCACCACCTGATGATGTCTCATTTGGAGACATCTTAGAACTCCTAAAAAAGGGGTGGTTAGTCCCATGATAACACTTCCCAAGAGGAGTCGGTGTTTCTGGATGCCTTTGGAGCTGGCTTGTCTATCTTCTGGGTGACTCCACCCACCAATGAGCTCATAGATTTAGTCTCTTAACAGGTGTAGAAGGAGCCAGACACAACTGAGACAATCACTAAGAGACCAGAGAGGATCCTGGCACCACCTAAAAATATACCACCCTGGAGTAAATGTGTACCCATTGATGCCATGGTCATAGTGGCGGCCACTAAAAAGGAACTGGCAGAACAAAGTTCCTCTGTCCACCCCCATAACAGGGAGTCTAGGGTGCTCTACAGGTTTGGGAGGTGTGTCTATGCTCCAACAGCCTTCACCCTTAGGTCACTGAATTATTTTGCACATTTTACAAGACTTCAGAGGGATTTGACCAAAGAAATTTCCAAATCCCTCTCTGGGACCATATCCTCTGATACAGAGAGCACTATTTCCTTGCAATTGGCTACCCTTCAGTCTATTTCAAACTCATCCATGAGGCTTATCTCCCACATGGCTGAAGATACCTCAGAGATGATGAGTTCAGGCATTTCCATCAGAAGACATGCATGGATGGTCTTATATTACTTTGCAGAACTCTTCAAATTTTTTTCATCAATACTTCCTTTGACAGAACCTCATTTGACCCCAAAGTTAAAGATATGCCCTTCGGGTGTTAGCAGGAAGGAAAAACCCTGTCTGCTGTGGGCATATGTTTTTTGACCCCTCAATGAACCTTTTCTAGGAACCAAGGAGGAGGATGGAAAATGTTCAAAAAATCCCATGATTCCTTCCAAGATCCATATGGAGACATTTCCCCCAGGGGCAGAGGGGAGGATCTCAAATGGAAAACACCATTCCCCACAGCAGAGCTGGTCAAGATAATCAGGGATCTAGGGATACTTTCTCTGACAGATCCTATCAGCAAAAGTTGTCCACATAACCAGGGATCTAGGGATAGTTTCTCTGGCAGATCCTATCAGTGATCCTGAAAGGAGGCATGACTGCCCATCTGTGGAGGCATTGGAGACTGTTTATCCCTGTACCAGACAAGAAGTTGCAAAAGATACAAGGGTATGGAGGATAATATCCAGAGGTTATACAATACCGTTTTCCTATTCACCAAAAGTCCATTCCACCAGATCTGTGGAAACTTCTTCAGCTTTTTTGTCTAGAATTTCCTAGGATGATATTTGTGCATCTGAAACTTGGCCTAATCCTCATACTTTTATTGCTCATTACAAATTGGATCTGGTCTCTAGAGGAAGAGCAGCCTTTAGCTCAACTGTGCTGAAGAATATCCTTCCTTAGAGTCCTCCTAGGATTTAGGTAGCTGGAGACTCTGTCCCAACAGTTCAGGAATGAATGAAAATGACAACATCAGATAAAAAATATATGTATTCACCATAATGTTCCATTTGTGTTGTCTATTTTCATTCTTCCTCAACTTCCCACCCACCACCCCCCTTCTTAGTTTACTCCTGGAAAAATTGAAGGATATTGGAGGAACCTCTTTTTGAGCCCCAGATTCCATTATTTCTTTATTTTTCACTACTTTTTAGGTCTATGGGCATCAAACTAGATCTGAGGTATGTAAAGTGCCGAGGCCATTATGAGTAAAGGGAAGAGCTTGAGAGTTCAAGTGTTCTAAGATCTGGGAGAAGTGACCGAGTTGGATCCAAGGATTGGATCTGAACCCAACAGTTGAGGAAGAATGAAAATGTACCGCACAGATGGAACATTATGGTGAGTATATACATTTTTTATTCTCACCACAAAAACTATTCCAGGGTGGGTCAAGGTTCACTCTTCTAGGGCCTTGGCTTCCTCTATGACTTTTTGGAAAGGGATGGATTCTACAGGTATTGTAGAAGCCCCAACTTTGTCCTCTGTTCATATTTTTACAAAGCACTATACTCTTGATTGTTTCTCTAGGTCTAGATCAAGCTTTGCTAAGAGCTAGAAGCTCATGGACCCTTCTCTTTCCACCTCCTAAATGTAGTAAGCTGTGGTAATATATCCATTTAGCTAAGACTACTGCAGCAGTGATCAATATGATGAACATAGTGCAGCTGTTTAAGTAAACTTCCCATAACAGTAGATGCTCAAATGATCACTGCTGCAGTAGCTGCTACCTCTCCCCATCTCCATTAGTTTTTTGAGTATGTTGTTTTGTCAGAATGTGTGTATATATGTATATTGTATTACTCCTACCTATGTCCTCTCAGGGCTCAGCCTCCCTCTCTAAGTTGGCATGAAATTTATAAAGGGCTTGATGCTCACACCTGTCTTTTTAGGAAGTTCATCTTGAGCTACATAACAATTTGAGCACATGGATGGTGCCCTGAAACATTGGAAGCTGGCTAGCTGTTATATCCTTGGCAAAATATAACACATTTAGCTAAGGCTACAGTAGCATTGATTATTTGAACATCTAATATTATAGTAAATTTACTTGCACAACTGTACTTTCTTGTATACATTTCCACCCTTTCCACTGATTTCCAGGGTACTCCAGAAGATTCAGAAGGACTCCCCAAAGAGCATTGTGGTGACTCCCTTTTGGCGCAGAGAATGGTGGTTCTCCCTTCTTTTGTAATTGAATAGGAACAATTACCACAAGCTTCCTAACAGACTGGATTTACTAATACAAAATCATGGCTATTGTATACATCCTGCCTCTTACTTAACTACAACTGACCACCTGGGTTGTAGAGTCTTAATACCCTTTAGGCACATGTTTTCAGAGAACACGCAGCCGGTATTAATAGAGGCAAGAAAATGTGCTACTAGAAAATCATACATAAGCAAATGGAATAGATTTTCTAGTTGGTGCCAAGAAAGCACGCATTCAGGGCTAGTGTTTCTCTTGTTAGTGTGAGTTACAATTGTATCACCTGTCTTACTCCTCTATTAAAGTTTATTTTTTGACAATTTCAGCATGTCTGCCCATGGATCCCCATCTTTCAATGTAATTTCACGTGAAAATGTTTTTTAAATGGCTGCTACATAATACGCCACCTAGAAAACAGGTGCCTGTTCCATGGTACCCTAATTCTTTGTTAGAGAAGCTAGCACTTGCTCTGTTTGCACTAACTCATCTGGTTGACTTGAGGTACTTAATATGGAAAACAGTTTTTGTGATTGCTCTGACCTCTGCCCCCAAGTTGATAGCTATGAGGTTAGGGATATTCATCTGGTCACACCTCTTCAGTAACTCTGACTTTATGACATCCTCCCTGGTTGACTGGAAAGCTGATCCCGAGGGGGGGGGTCACTGTTTGGGTGGAAATATTTACAGCTGTGGGCTTTGGGTGAGTCCTTGGGTGCTGCCCAAGACATGTTACTCAAAGTTCTGTAATTGATGTGTAAATTAATGGAGGCTTCAAATATACAGACCGCAGATGTTAAAGTTAAAATCTTCCAATTGCACTAAGTTCATAGGTTCTTAGGTGTGTACTAGGCTAATGACAACTAGGGTCCTTTTTAAGCCTAGTTATGCATCCCATGTCTTTGACAAGTTCTGATACCCTTGATAAGTGAAGCAGGGGCTTGTGAGATGAAACATTTTGCAAGCTAACACCCGGGAGATGAACCATTACAGGTTACCTGTGTCCATTACAGACATAGGTGTCAAACCAGTCATGGATTTCCTGTCCCCCATCCAACTGTCCAGGTTGCACTTGAATTTTGTTAGGGAGGAACTCTGCTTTTCATGGATGGGGAGCCTGTTCCAGACGGGGTAATCTCTGGGATACATACCTGTCCCTCCAGCAGGTCCTATTTATATCACAGGCAAGGTTTAAGTCACACGTATAAGTGAGTAGGAACAAGCTCTCTGTGGAAATATGATGTCTAGCTTTTCACACTCCTTTTGGTGATAACTCATTTTAAGAAGTTTTACTGTTAGAAATTCTGGAGTGTAGAACATTCTAAACTGGAATTGTTTTTTTCTCCCAAAGGTCCATGTCTAAGTCCTGAAAAGGACTCTGCTGTCTAAGTCCTTGTAGGGACTTAGCTGTTCTTTGATGAGGTGGTCCTGTGTAGTCCTGAGGAGGACTGTTGTTAGCCCTGAAGAGGGCTGTTTTTGGCTCTGAGAAGGGCTTTTGTGGAGTGGTGGTGGTGGTCCTCAAAAAGACCATTTTAGTCCTCACAAGGACTTTTTGTACTATACAGATCTCTTGGTGGTCCTACTAAGGACCTTTGTGTCCCCTGTTTGGAATGGGTGGTGCTGGTGGTCCTTTCCTTATTGCCAGTTAGTCCTTACAAGAACTTGTGTGCCCCCTTGTTGGTCAAGGCTGGGCTATTGTGGTGAGGATTCCTTGGGTCCTAATAAGACCCATGCCTGTATTATTAGTCCTAAAAAAGGACTTTTGTACCTCCTTGTGAATCAAGGATGGGCTCAGTGGAGAAATCTCAGTGGGCCCTCATAAGGATCTTGGTAGCCCTTAGAAGGACTGGTTCTGGCATGTGGAGTAAGAGTGGAAGACCGTAAGACTTACAAACACCAATACATAACAGACTGACACAGAAAACAAAACATGCAACATTAGGCACACATAGAATATGTAAACTGGCATGCAAGGTGGTTCCTGGTAAAGGAAGGCTTCTGGAGACAGTTCGAGTCCAACAATGATCCTTTATTGTTCAGTCCTTGCAGGTTACAGAATTCCATCCCAACTTCCTCCTCAGGACTACACAGGGCCACCTCATCAAAGAGCAGCTAAGTCCCTACAAGGACTTAGACAGCAGAGTCCTTTTCAGAACTTAGACGTGGACCTATGGGAGAAAAAGACGATTCCAGTTTAGAGTGTTCTTCCCTCTTGATTTTATATCCACCCCACGGAGTGGGCTACACTCGAAAAGCAGACGGATACCACCCACCTCGCTTTCCTTTTAACAATGTTGGAAATTTTTGAATATGGTATGTTTGGCCATAGCAGCTTTAGCAAGTTCTAGAGCACAGTAATATCAATTCTGTACACAATATGGGTAATAATCTAGTATTTTTGGTTAAACAGGTTCACTTATGCTTTGTTTTTATACTTTTAGACATTAGAAACTGATGCTAGAATATATGCCCCTTTCTACATCAATATGTAGCAAGCAAAAAGGAAAAGGGAGCACAAATTTTGGACTGGAAAAACAGAAGACAAACTTTGGTGCACTGCTTTTTTTTTACCAATGGGACAATCGCTTATAGAGTACAGCTACATGGAATGTTTTAAATTGACTGTCAAGTGTAATACCCAAGTTTGTATGCTGAAATAGTAACATTTTCTGCATTGTTTCTTTTTATCTTCATATGTTTTATAATAAGATTTAAAAATAATAAGATATAAAATGCAAAGCAAATGCAATAAGAACAAAGTAAGTGGAAATGAAATTTACAGTTATTGAGTATGTCTGAATATGAATATGTGGAAGATGTATACAATGAAATGAGTTATATAAAACTACACAGAGATGGGAGGTTTCAAGTAATTTTGCAGGTGTACAGGTGACGGCAGCGTTTCTCAGTAGGTATGTCTGTTAAGTAAACAGACTGTGCTGCAATTATGAATGCTTAGGTTTTTCTTGGAGTGTTTTTTTTTTTCTCCATTTCTGACTGAAAACAGTGGTGCAGTGAAGTGTGTTGTGTTTATGAGGTGTGTATTCTGTTGGCAAGGAAAGACTTAAAGTGATCGTTAGCAGTTCTGACAGTGAGCTCATTACAAAGTAATAGAAACAGTTCTAAACCTGGATGTTTAATCAGAAGTGTACCAAGTAAGATTTGTGATCTTTTTTCAACAGGTAGACATTTGGCCTTAACACAGATCAGACAGAAAGTACAGTTGTGTAAAATGAACTTCCCAAAACAGTAGAAGTTTGAATGATCACTGCTGTAGTAGCCTTAGCTATATGGGTTATATCCTGCCAGGCCATTATATCCTTGGCAGGATAAAAAACATATATTAAGGAAACTGCAGAAGTGATCATTATGATGGACGTGTTCTGCTTAGATGAGAGAATTATAAGTCAACAAATTTGATTAAACAGTCTCTGTAATGAGTTTATTTTTTTTCTTGGAAGTTGTGAATGTAATAGGTAAATTGCATTCTACGTTTGCAAGTAGAATGTCTTTACCAATTGCATTTTCTACCTTTGGGAGATAGAAAATGTGATATTTTTCTTACCCAGAAAAGATTGTCAGGTTTAGCTTTACTCACATTTAACTGTGGATGGAAATGTAATTGTGGGCCAAGCCAAACTCATAGGTAATAAAGGTGACCAGTGCATTCAGTAGGATGAAATATTTGCCAGTTAGGGGAGTTTGTGTAACGTTTTTGGCGTGATGAAGATCAAGGTCTGATTTTGTTTAGGTTGAGGAGGAGGAGGATAATTTTTAAAGCCATGCAGAGAGTTGATTTACGTCATTTTCTAGTTCCTTCTTGAAGTTGGAGGATAAGTGGCCAGGTCTGTACATTACCATGTCATCTGCTTATAATATGACTGGTAAATGTGGTGAGTCAGACAGGAGATTGCTAATAAAGATAAAGAGTATAAGTTTGGATAATACACAGTCTTGGGACAGTCCTATGGTTAGTATGAGTACTGGAAATGTTTGGGAAACTAATTTAACTTTGAAGCTTCTGATGGATAAAAAGTCATTGGACCAGCCAAGTGATTTATGATTAGCATTAATGACTGTGAATGAGAAGAGTAGGAGATTATGATCTATCTTAGCAAGGGTGGTAAAAACTGATCTCGTGCCACACCAGAAACCATATTCGTGCCTTGATACGAATGCATATTCTTGTACATAAGACAAAATTTACATAATTACATAATATTTAGTGGTTTACCAAATGCAGAAAGGATACAGATAGGCTTAAAGTCAGTGGGTAACCTTAATTTGGGGACATGGGGAGAGAGGTGAGACAGGTGCTTGTTTCCAAATGTCTGGCATGGAATAGTTTCTGAGGCAGAGGTTATAGATATGATGGAATGGGGAAGCTGTTTGATCATGACAAATTATATAATAAACCAGGCAGGAGGCTGTAACTACAGGGACATTTGAATGAATTTGTTCCAGTAGTTTTACAGTATCCTTCATTTTTATTGAGGGAAAGCTAGAAGGGTGCACCATCAGTAAGGAGGATAGCAGGGGTAAATGATGGAGTGTATGAGGTATGGGGGACAATGGCAAATTTAAAACAACATTTGGCAATAGGGGACCAGGTGATGCAGTAATGGAACCATTACATTTGTGCTGTTGTTTGGAGTTTGAAGAATGCCAATTATCTGACTGAATAATTTCTTGAATTTCTTAAGTTGTTTGTTAGTGGAAGTTTGTTGGGTTTGTATAGAGAAAACTTTGTGTCTTCTTACCGATTTTTGGGTTAGATTTCTTAAATGAATCTGCTTCTGGTACCCGTGTTGGATGTATGTTTCCACTGTTGCCAGATAGTCTTTGATTTCAGTAGGGCTTTAAGGTCTTTGGTTCTCTAGGGCTTGGATCTGGATTTAAACAATCTTGCTGCTGTGGGGAAATATTTTTCTTGCAGAAATATCAATTCTTTTGTAGGTTGAGTTGCAGCATCAGTGGGTTCTGTGCTGCTCATAGGACCACTCACTTGTATGTATTACCACTTGTTTAATGTACTGCATCTTACTTCTTGCTTGTGTATATCACATCCCATGTTTGGTAACCAACTGCAGGAAATTATTTGCTAGTTGATATTCAGGATTTCTTGTCTGTATATATCCAGGGCCAGATTAAGGTGGATGCTGATAGAAATGCAGCTCCAGGCCCACATTCTAAAACAGGACTCAAGCCTCAAGCGTCAACATTATAATTTATTTTATTATTTATTTATTTATTTTATTATTTTATTTTTTTTTGAAGCCCAACTTTAAACTTTAGAAGCGGCCAGTAATGTATGCATTCTGGCCATGGATTGAATAAATTTCTTTCCTTATTATTGTTTAAAAAGCAAAGATTCCTAAACAGGTATATGTGTGTGTGTATGTGTGTGTGTGTGTGTGTGTGTGTGTGTGTGTGTGTGTGTGTGTGTCTATATGTATATATATATATATATATAGATCTATGTACATATATATATATCTGTTTGTGTGTGTGTGTGTGTGTATATATATATATATATATATATATATATATATATATATATATATATATATATATATATATATATATATACACATACATATATATATATATATATATATATATATATATATATATGTGTGTGTGTGTGTGTGTGTGTGTGTGTGTGTGTGTAGATATATATATATATATATATATATATATATACATACATATATGGGATCCGTACAGATCACCAAATGCAATTTCCACAGAATGATTATTGGTGGGGCATATTTACGCGAAAGTGCCTTTCACCAAAAAAGCACTTTCGTGTAAGTATGCCTGTTCCGGAGAATGTACTACAGTGTTGGTAAGGGAAAATTCCCTTTTCCCCACTGTAGTGCGATCTCGGAGTGAGAATATTAAAGTAGGGGGTGTGGGGGGCACAGCCCCCACATGGGGGGTGCAGGGGGGCTTCCCTCCCTGCATAAACGTAGATTTGTTTTTTTTTTCTTTTTTTAACGCACTTTAATGAAAGCGCTTTTCAGTGAAAAGCGCTTTAGTTAAAGAGTGTTCAGTGATAATGGATTCGGGCTGTCCTAGATCCATATATATATATATATTTATATATATATATATATATATATATATATATATATATATATATATATGTAGGTCTATGTCAGATGATCAACTTTTCGGAAACTTGAAAAAAATATTGAAGAGACCATATGATTGAGTTTCCAAAAACTCAAACATCAACCCCCCCCCCCCACAAAAAACTAACCTTTTTATGTTTTTGCAGGGGGGCAAGTCTCCCTGCATCCCCTACATTCCCTACAAATTTTATATACCAACTCTAAGATCACACTACAGTGAGGAAAAGGGTAAATGTCCCAATCCTCGCTGTACTGTGATCTCCATTCAAAAACTTCAAGTTTTCAAAAACTTGATCATATGGTCTCAGCCATGTAGAGTTTGAGTTTCTGAAAACTTGATCAACTGATAGGGACCCATATATAAATATATAATATATATATTATATATATATATATATATATATATATATATATATATATATATATATATATATGGGTGTACTACACATGATCGAAATTTCATTTGACTGAAATTCATTTGACTGAGACCATAACATCAAAAATTCAAAATACCGAAAACTCACTTGACTAAAACTCATAAGACTGAAACCTCAACAATGCTAAATTTCAACATAGTAGTGACATAGTAGTGGCAGCGTGTAGACTACTGTAAGGGAAGAAAAGTGTATATGCCCTTTTCCCCACTGTAGTGTGATCATGGAGTTAATATATATAGTTAGGGGGGGTGTGAGGGGCACAGCCCTCCACATTGAGGGGTATGGGAGGCATAGTCTCCCACCTAGTTTGGCTTTATATCGTCTAGTTTCTGTTAAGATGGTACGTAAGTACTTTTTAAGTTCTGGAAAGGGTTAGTCATTGGTGTTGTATATGTGCATGTTTATAATTTACAATTTAGTATGCTGAAATTTAGCATTGTTAAGGTTTCAGTCTTCTGAGTTTCAGTCAAGTGAGTTTTCAGTATTTTGAATTTTCGATGTTATGGTCTCAGTCAAATGAAGTTTAGCCAAATGAAATTTCGATCATGTGTAGTAGACCCATATATATACATAGATATATATATATATATATATATATATATATATATATATATATATATATATATATATATAGAGTGATATATCTCTCACCCTGTTTTGTTTTTTGTTTTCACACTTTCGCAGTATCACATTAACTTGCTATTTCATGGTTGTTACTAATGACATGATGTGATTGGTGGAAGGTGAGGCTGGAACTCAGCTTATGAAAGAAAAGGTGTGGCAGTGTCAGTGAGAAAAGCAGCTGTATTAGTAGAAAGACCAGAGATGGATAAGAGCACAAGACAGTAACTAATTAAATAAGTAGAGCAGTGTGTTTGCTGTAGTGGTTAGTTTGCTTGTTATACTGAAGGATGCAAGGTACCCTGGATAGGTAGATGTTTTTTGTTTTTGTTACATGATGAAACACTGCAATTGAAATGGAAGAAAAGAAATGACTATGTGTTTGATGGGAATGGTGGTGGGGAAGGGGTGGGGGCAATTGTTTATATTAGGAAAAAACATTGTACTTCACACAGGTGTGGGTAGTGCTGGCTTGATTGACATCATGACAGGGCTGTCAGTTAAGTGTCTACCACATTTATTTTAATTATTATTCTTTTTCAGGCCTTGTTTAAGAAGGTCAAAATATAGAAAATTGAAACTATAATATCAGGCTTTACTGACTTAATGCCACTGAAAGGCAGCCACACACATTCATCAAGGTGGCTGATGCCTTCTTGGACCCCCCTACTATACCCAGTTTTAAGTGCCTTGCAGTCCTTATGGGGAGTGCTGGGGGGTGTAAGCCCCCCATCCCCAATTGCATGGTACTAATTTTTTAATATAATTTTCTAAAGAACAATTTGATTCACACGGACATTCATTTCTTGAAAAATAAGAGGTTGGCCGACATCACACTGAGGGCAGTGCTTACAATTGCACATCCTGGTGTGTCCTAATGTAAACAGTCACCTTGGTGGGGTTGCTGACTATGAGCCATAGCTTTCTACCATCCCTGATTTTGCAGAGTGTCCTCAGTTTTGCTTCATATTTTTCCTTGTTCCTAATAATGTTTTTCTGGTAAACACTAAGGATAGTAGTCAGTCTATAATGCCATTTCTTTGATTTTATACCTCTTAATGCTCAGGAAATGTAATGTGATGCAAAATATGTTGTTTTCTTATTGTTTTAAGTGAACTAGATGCTGATGTGGGGCCTTTGATCAGTGAGACAGGTCCGAGACATTTGCAGTGGAAAATAGTATCTACAATTATATAAATCTATGTTGGGAAGTGAGCATGGCTATACAGCAGGAACTGTTCATCCAGTATTGTCTATTTTTGTCGGTTTCAAACACATGGGTTGTCAGATCCGGCTGGATCTGACTTCTGCACCAAATCTGAAGCTTCTTTGGATTCAGAGCTCTGACTTCCCCACTATCAATAACTCCCTGCCCTCTCCTTTAGCAGCTCAGATCTCATTTGCCACCTGAAGTAATCCGACAGATAATCAGAGGAGCTCTGCGCAACATTGTGTATTCTTGCTATTAACTTTGACTTCCTCCTACTGAGAGTGTTTTCTCTCTTTATATTGAAATCTCTTCTTCTTTTAGAGTAGGTTTCTATAAATATGTAATATTATATAGACTTAGATAGAGTTTTTATAGTTGTTGTTACATAGTATTATAGCTATTACCCTTAGTATAGTTAGGATAGTGTGTATGTGTGTGTGTGCTTTCATAATTCTGCTTTTTAATCAGGATTTTTTATACATTGCTTTTCCACATACTTTAGAATGGCTGAGTCTTGGGGATTCAAAAAGTATTCAGTGTGGACATAAGTTCCCACCCCAAGACCTGTATTCTAAGTGCGCTGCCTGTTTAGATGTTGATTGTCAGGCCTGTGCTGTGTTTTAGCTACATCACTACAGAACTATATGTGTGTGAATGAGAGGGGGGATAGAGGAACGGTAAGGATGCAAGGAGTAGAGGTGGCGAAGGTGGATGAGTTTAAATATTTGGGGTCAATAGTTCAGAGTAATGGTGAGTGTGGAAGAGAGGTGAAGAAGAGAGTACAGGCAGAATGGAGTGGGTGGAGAAGAGTGTCAGGAGTGATTTGTGACAGACGAGTACCTGTAAGAGTGAAAGGGAAGGTCTACAAGAGAGTAGTGAGGCCAGCTATGTTATACAGGTTGGAGACAGTGGCATTGACAAAAAGGCAGGAGTTTGAGCTGGATGTGGCAGAATTAAAGATGTTAAGATTTTCACTGGGTGTGACGAGGGTGGACAGGATTAGGAATAAGTATATTAGAGGGTCAGCTCAGGTTGGAAGGTTTGGAGACAAAGCCAGAGAGGCACGATTACGTTGGTTTGGACATGTGCTGAGGAGGGATGCTGAGTATATTTATTTATTATTTATTTTACATTTGTTAACTGGGATGGTCCAACTGGATACATGTCCTCCAACAGAGTTACATTGATAATTAGGTACAGTAAATGAGCTGAAAGAACTTAACAAAAACATAGGCTATTTACATACAAGTACAAGACTGCCATTACTATTTCTGAGATTACTACAAATGTAACATTAATAACATATTAGCAAGGACGGTAGGCAGTATAATGACATAGAGTTAGACAGGATACATATTTCTTTATCACAGTATACAAAGTACTTATCATCTTAGCTAGTTGTTTATGTTTTAGTTAATGGCACAGAGCTAGTCTGGGTTTGAGCAAGGACATAGCCAGTGTGACTTGAAGTGGAGTTTTAGACTATTTTTGAATTGACTTAGAGAAGTTGCAAGCATGATGTTATTTGGGAGAGAGTTCCATATTTTACCAGTGGTGTTGGCAAATAGCGTCACCACCTAGGTTGAGAGATTTAGTTGTTTGGACAAGGAGTCTGTTTGCTGAGCGAAGGCAGCTTAGATTGGAGTAGGGAGTCATTAAGTTTTTTAGTGCTGGGGTATTCTCAGGTTGTTTAAGGATTTTGAAGGCCTCTATGAGTTGGGACTGGTGAAGAAGGTGTGAGAATTCTATCCATCTAAGCTTTTTCAGGTTAGTACAGTGGTGTGTTCTGTAGGGTAGGCCTGTAACGAACCTGGCAATGTGATTATAGCAAGATGAGAGCTTGGCCAGATCAGATTTGTTAAGGTGAGTGAGGACAGGAGAGGCATATAGTAGGGTAGAGAGAAGGTGTGAACGGGCTGTGGCTGCCCTGGCATTTGGGGTAAGGAAGGCTTTAATTCTATATAGGGTCCCAAGTTTCTTGTTGACTGACTTAATGGCTTGGTTGATATGTATATCAAATCTGAGTTTATTGTCAATGTTTACTCCCAATAGCTTTGTATAGGTGTCTGGGGAGATGATGGCCCCATTATTGGATTTTATAGTGAAGTTTTCAGTATATTGGGAAAAAGTTGCTAAGGATGAAGCTACCAGGTAACAGGAAAAGAGGAAAGCCTAAGATAAGGTTTATGGATGTGGTGAGAGAGGACATGCAGGTGATTGGTGTGACAGAGCAAGATGCAGACGACAGGAAGAAATGGAAACAGGTGATCTGCTGTGGCGACCCCTAGTGGGAACAGCCGAAAGAAGATGATGATGACTACAGAACTGATGGGACAAACTATTGCTGAAGGGGCTCCTTCCTGCACAGACAGGCGCTGCACCTTCAGTTTCTTCTTTCCCAGCCATAAAAGCTAGAAAAATCCAAATAGAGAGAAGTCTATCGCTGTTTTCTGAAGTAAATCATTGAGTGTGATTTCTAAGTTATGCCAGCAATGATTCACTTATTTTGGAAGATTCCTCCCTTTTTGAGTTGGTATATATACATTCAGGTGGTGTGGTGGGCCTGCCTCCCACATTCGGGGTGCTTGGAGGCTTGCCCCTGCAGAATAGAAAGTTAAAATTTCACCTGTTTGTGTTTAGGTATTATTTTTTGGTATTTTGCATTGCCATCTTCATGGAAGTCAACGATTCATAGCAGAACTGCGAAAGAACGTAACCTCTCGTGACAAGGAAACATTCAGCTACATGCTTAATTCAAAGTTATTGAAGCCCAGAGGAGAATGCTCTTTATACAGATGGATTCATGTCAATTCAGCAAAGGCAGTTTTGGCAAACATAAAATATTCAAAAAATGTTTGCAGAAGCTGTCTTCAGATAACAATCAAGAAATAATATACTTAATTGGTATTATTGTTATTGTTTCATAGTTATTATTGTTAATAGATTCAGGATTGTTAGAATATTGCCTCTCTGTCTCTCTCTCTGTCTGTCTCTCTCCCTCTCTGCGCAACAAGAAAGTCCTGCAGAAATCTTCACCTTGACTGCTGATTTCTCTCTTTGGAGCTAGCCAATCATCAGACAGAGTGAAGATGTGTGAGGGCACCAGAGTTTTGAGAAGCTGGCTGGTTGTTATTTCCTAGGTCCAAACATCTATTGTTGTGGGTGACTGCAACTTTCACGATTGTACTATCTGTGTGTAGATGTATTCCTCATTTTTACACACAGACTGTTGTCTCAGCCAGGGAATTTCTTGGGAATTTGTGTTTCATGGCTTCTATGATTCTCATGATCTCTCTTGCAAGACATCCCATGAAAAAATATAATGGTACCTGAAATTTTTTATGGTTCCAACATCTACATCCACTGATGGATTCAGGTTTTGGGGGTTGTGAAAATGGAGATTTTATGGTGGAGACACCAAATTTGTCAGAATCCAGATCTCACATTCTCCCTCCCAGCTCCAGCACAGTTGGTCACAACAGATGTCTCAGACTTTGCTTGTGGAGAGGTGTCTTTAAGGTTAAAAGGGCAGAGACTTTCGAACAGAAAAGACAGACCAAAATACATAAACAAGATGTTGGTTCTTATAAAAGCTCTCAACTCTCTCAATCATCTCCAGGACCTCTACAAGTGTTTAGAGACAACATCACAATGAGGTGGTACATAACAAACAAGGAGGAACCAGATCTTAGCCTCTGTGCAGATTAGCCAGGGTAACCTGGAATATAGCTTTTCAACACAATCTCACTTTACAGGCATCTTACGGTATAAACAGAACAAAATTATGTGGCAGACAAGCTGAGCAGAACCAGGACAAAGCCCCATGAATGGAAATTGAATCAGTGGGTCTTCCAAGAATTGAACCAGCTGTGGGGAAAACATCTCAAATAGATCTTTTTGTCTCCACTCACTACAATCAGTTGTTGAAATTCTTCTCCTGGACTCCATGCAAGAAAGCCTGGAAGACAGATGCTTTTTCCTTTCCTAGAACAGGAATGTTCCTGTATGTTTTTTTCACCCTTTCTGATAATATCCAGTGTCTTTCTGAAGATTCAGAAGGACTCTCCAAAGATCATTGTGGTAACTCCCCTCTAGTCCAGACAACAGTGGTTCTCACTACATTTGAAAATGGCAGGGGCAATTACTACAAGTTTTTTCACAGACTGAATCTACTCACACAAGACGAGGTTTTTGATATATCCTGACCCCAAACAACTGCAACTGACTGCCCAGATGATAGAATCTTAATACCTTTTAGTTACCTTTTTTTAGGCTGTATAGCAGGTATTAAAAGTGGCAAGAAAACCTGCTATTAGAAAATCATATATTAGTAACTAGAAAAGGTTTTCTATTAAGTGCCAAGAAAAAAAACAGCACACATTTGGGACTAGTGTTTCTCTGGCACTAAATTATTTGTGTGAGGTACTATCATCTAGCCTGTCTTACTCCTCAGTCAAGGTTCATTTATCAGATAATTCAGCATGCCTGGCCATGGTTCCCATTCTTTCAATGCAGACTCATGTCAAAATGTTTTTGAACGCAGTGTTGCACATGAAGCATCCTTGAAAACAGATGGCTCCTGGTCCTTAGGATATTAATTTTGTGTTCAAAAATCTAACTCTTGCTCCTTTTGACCCAGCTTATGAGGCTGACTTGAAGTCCTTAGTAGGAAAACAGTATTACTCATTGCTCTGATCTCTGCAAGAAGACTATATCAGTTGTAAATTGTTATAGTGGGTCAGCCTTGTCTCATTTTCCAGAAAAAGTGGCATCAGAGTTTACCTTGAGCAAAGCTATCGATTTCTCTGTCTTCTTTACAGAACCTAGACACGAGGGAGAAAGGATACTCTATACCTTGGATGTCCACAGACAACTCAGGTGCTATCTTTCAGGAAGTCTGATTAGTTGTTCATTCCTTGTGCAGGTTATAAACGTGCATCCTATGGCAAGGTAGACTATGTCGAAATAGTTGTCTCATGCTATTGTATTTTGTTATACTCACCACAACAAAAAAAATCCAGAGAGGGACAATGGTCATTCTACCAGATTCTTGACTTCATCTGTTGCTTTTTGGAAAGGGTTGGATTATAAAAGCATTCTAGAAGTATTAACTCATTTCCCTGTGCATACTCTTACAAAACACTATAAACTAGACCCCTTCTCCAAGTCTAGGATGTTATTGGCTTGGACCATTCTCCAGGGTTCCTGGACCATCATCCTTCCTCCTCCCATTCAGTTTAAAGTATTGTAATCTAGCTGTGATCAAATGCTGAACACAGTACAGTTGTGTAAGTAAATGTACCATAACTGCAGATGTTTGAATGATCACTGCTGCAGTAGCCACTCCCTCCACCTTATTTTTGGTGATTGTTTTTATAACAGGGTATGGTCCTTTGTTATTTTCCTAGCATTGTCCTTGTCAGGACTTTAGCCTTTCTCTGTTTGCATGAAACTCTAAAGGGATTAGCATCCAAACCTGACATTTCTTCAGTTCATATCATGCTAATTGTTTGGGTGTGTAGAAGGTGTCCTGAATATTTGGCTGGGAGGGTGGCCTAATGGTTAAGGTGCTTGCCTTACAAGCACAAACTGCAGGGTTTGAATCTCACAAGGGATAAATGGCTAGGCTTAAAATGGCTCGCAAGGGCAGTTAGCTTAGTATGAACCTATAGAAGATGGTTGTCCATTATATCCTTTGCAGTATATAACCCATATAGCTACGGCTACTGCAGCAGTGATCATTTGAATATCTGTTTGTAAATTACTTGGGTTGGCTTTCCTTGAATATTTGTTTGGTTCTACAATGAAACACCAAATTGCACAATCCCAGTCATTGGAAACACTGAAAAATAATGGCCAAAATGCAGACTGGAGAAAAATAACTAACTTTCATTTTTTTTTTTTTTTTTACCCAGGAAGGCATCCCCCATTCTTCCCACTCAAATATACCAACTCCAGGGTCACACCAGCTTGAAGAAGAGAGAAATCTCCCAAAAGAAGAGAATCTTTGCCAGGGCACACTTGGAAATTGCACCAATAATGATTTGTTATTGTTCCTCAGGGTCATTTTCTTTGGGCAACTGTAGTTCAAGGAATTTCACTTCAGCCACCTGTAGAGAAGTCCATTTGTTTGCTGTTTTGCTCACTTTTTTATGTTTGTTTAATAATTTGATTGTGATCAACTAAAAAAATTCATTTTTTATTAAAATACTAGCAAACCTGACATTTATCTGTTTAGTCCAGAAATAAGCAAGAACTCAGTTATCTAATGGCAACATACATGTTAACTGTAACACTCTAGAAGTGACTCATACTGAATATGTACATTGTACTGCAAACATGTTGGTGCTTTGAAGGCAACCATAATACGTCTTAAAACCAACCCTTCTGACTTGTATCAGTGCAGCGAGACAGAATAAGCAAGAAACATGAATCATACCGTGATATTATTTTAATAATGCCATTGCATAATAGCAGTACACCAGGCGGGGCTGCTATTAATTTATATACTTACCAGTGGTAGGGAACTGTAGTGTGGTCAGGTGGACTAACAACACCTTCCACCATGGATAAAATTCAAATCATCTAGTCTATACTACGTTGTGTTGTTATTACATAAACCTCCTTTATTCATTTTTTTCTTCCAGAAAATAACTTGTCTATATGATCTGTTTTGGAAGGAGTGACAATGCATGGGAATCATTCCAAAGTCTTTTTTCTGAGCATACCATGAATATATTGGAAATAAGGAAGTCATACAAATGGCCATTTCTGCTTAACACTATAAATTTTATTTATTTAACATTTATTTACCAGGAAAGTCCAACTTGGAACAGAGCCAATTTTCAGAGGAAGCCTGGGGAGAAATACTCCAGTTGCATGTCTTTGTAATGTGGGAGTAAACCAGAGCACCCAGAGGAAACCCACACGAGTGCAGGAAGGCCATGCAGATTGCACACAGGACGCACCCCAACTGAGAATCAAACCAGAGAACCTCTTGCTGGGAGGTGACAACATAACAGCTGCACCACTGTGCCGTAAAAAAAAAATTAAGATACAGTACATATAACAGAGTTAAAAGACTGCTGTACAATACACCAGATTTGGCTGATGTGTGGACTAATCAGAGTGCTCAGACATGTATACCAGTACATTTCATGTAAGCATCGGTAATAAGGAAGAACTGACAGGTTGAAACACGTTTGCATGAGCAGTATAATACCTGTCTGGTTAAGCATTCTGTCAAACAAGGGTTTCTGTAAATCTCCTGGAGCCATACAGTAAAAACCTGTCTGAAAATCTAGTTGTACTAGGATTACTTTACATCAGATTTGGAAAGTGTTACATGCTACCATCTGGATGCAGTGGTATATGAGAGCGCAAGGACAGTATGGATTTGTACGGCTGCAGGTTTATTATGAGGACTGTGTGGATTTTTCATGTGCCCTCTTGGGTAAATCAGGGTAATTGTTTTTTACCCCCTTTTTTGATCCTATTAGCCAACTTTGACATTCCTTTGTGACTCAAATGGGGTTAATATAACAGTTTATTGTATCAGATAATCAGGTTTAAGTATAGGGGGATCATTTCCCAGCACCCTTGACAGTCTGCTCAAGAGACGTCATACAGCTTCTATTTTGGTATTACTACATCACAGTTGACTAACAGTGTTTTCAGGGTGATTGAAGCAAATTAGCAACTTATGGGTACTCCACGACTATCGAAGCCAACCATCAACCAAAAAAAGCAAAAAATCAATAAAAAATTTTTTATACTTGAACAGCAAAAAAAACTTTATTCCATGGGTTGTTAGCGCTTTCACGTCTACTCTGGATGCTTCTTCAGACTTTAATAGAACACTTCATCACTTCTGTATTTAAATACATATCAATTAAACAGTTAACCAATGAAAGCCTTTGTATGAATACATAACTATAAAAAGTCAGAAACTTCTAAATAAATAAAAAGTCAGAAACTTATATTGTGAAAATTAAAAATTCAAAATTCAACATTGACACTAAAATGGATGTAGTAATGGATTATTACTGTTATTAACATTTCAGATGGCAAATAGCATATGAATATTTATTAAAAACACAAGAGCATATGATAAAAACATTTCAAATATATGAAACTACTGAAAAACTTCTAAAAATACATATTCCAACACCAATAGACATGAAAAAGTCAAATGTATAGCAATAAATAACTGCTAATGCTTCAGATGACAACTGACTAGAAAGGGTTTCAGAGTAACCCTCTCATTAAGGCCATGTCCTTCATCTGCTTTCATTCTGATGATCCATTTACATTCTTCCCTTTCAGTGAAGTTACTAACATTGTCTAATCTCAATGTGGTGTGTATCAATTCAATAACTAAGAACTCAAAAGTGTGTGTGGTGCCTTGCGATAGAACATGTCTAGCCAGTGCATTCCTGTCATTCTCCCTATTGATCGCATATAAATGCTCTCTAACCCTTTCCCTCAACGTTCTATTCGTCATACCAACATAGAAAGCCTGGCATTTGGTGCAGATGGCTAAATAAACTATGTTCCTTGTCCTACAGTCTGCATAATGATCAAATTTGTATAGTACACCTGTGTCCGGGTGCCTAAAGTTATTCCTGCCCAGTATGTATTTTTATTTATTTAGAAGTTTCTGACTTTTTATTGATTTTTTGCTTTTTTTGGTTGATGGTTGGCTTCGATAGTCGTGGAGTACCTGCACCTTGATATTGACAATTTTCATTTGGGGACATAGCAGGTACCTTACCCTGAGAGATCTCTGTTTATTTATCAAATTAGCAACTTATGGTCATGGATCTTAAGCAGCTTCAGGGCCTTTGTGCAGATAAGGATGATATTCATGTATTTGGAATTAAACCTATGGATGAGGGCTCAAAGGAAAACAGCCAGATTGATCCAGTTGACGGTTGTAATTTGCTATTTACACAGCTTGGCAAGAAGGTCAAAACTTTACCTACCAACATTTGTCACTTAAAGCTTTTTAAAGCATATCAAAATCAAAATATTACCTCGAGGGGTTTAAAGACTAAATTACAGCCATTAGTCAGCAAGCCTGATGACATATTATTAAGGGATTGGAACACGGCACAGCAACAGGCGTCCATGTCCTTTAACATTTTAGCGTCTTATTATGCAAGAACAATTGAGGTCAACATTTGTGATGTTCAAAAAATATGCAAGGATTTGAAAAAATATGAAGAACAGACAAACTTTGAGGACAATCTTATCAGACTCTCAAAGGAACTGACTACCTTTGAAAATCATTTGAAAGACAAAAAGTTACATAAGTTTTCTAGAGACATGGAGGATTATGAGAGAGGTAGGCCGTTTGAGTCACAGAGAAGTGTCAGGTTTGCGGATGGAACAAAAAATACCACTCAGATATGCAAAAAAAAGACCAAGATCCATATTGAAAAAAAGGTAGACCGCATACTACAACCTCGGGGGAGGAATCCTCCACTACTGACACCGAATCCACATACATTAGTGATTCCCCCGATTCCAAGAGGGGCCTGGGTTCAGAATACCCTTTAGGGGTAGGAGGCACAGGGGGGGACACAAACACAGGGGTAAAAACCATAGAGGATCTTTTCCAATCAATAGTGAAATAAATGTTGAATTCTCAAATGTGCATAATATTTCAAAACATGTTTTATCATCTGAAGAGGAATCATTGCTGAATAAAGGTCTTGGTTTTATCCCAGTTTTTTTGTGGATGAAAGCATTTTTGTCTCTGACATACTATCTTTTTGCAGAAAGGTTAATCTGAAATTGTTTTTCGGCCAACAGGACCATTCTCAGAGATCTACTGATTTTAGATTCTACAAATCTAATTTCAGTCTACCCATGGACAAACATGTTGCCATCTTCCAACAGGCAGTCATCAAAGATTTGCATTACCATTTAGACTCCTCACATACTATCAGACATAATTTAACAATGGCAGAACAAAAAGCTCTCACTGATCTTAGGGCCAACACTAACATTTCCATCCTACCAGCAGATAAGGGTGGGGTGGTGGTGGTCATGGACTCCAGTTATTACTGGGCCAAGGGAAGTAGACAATTGTCTAACCTTCAGCATTATGTGAACATGCCCACTGACTCCACTCTTAACTTCAAAAAAGAGATTGATAATTTTTTACAGGAAGTTGTTGATCAGGGAATCATCAGTGACAAAACTAGACAACAATTAATGATCAAATATCCAGGCAAACAATATCTTATCTATTGCCATAAATTCACAAATCTACGCCACCAGGCAGGCCTATTGTTTTGGGCATAGGCTCCCTTATGGAGCCATTGTCAGCATTTTTGACAGAATATTTGCAACCGCTATTGCCATATGTCAGAGCCAGATTAAAGGACAAAACCGAATTTCTACAAATTGTATCTGAACTGGAGCCTCATTGGCTGATGTGTACCCTGGATGTTAAATCACTTTATACCAGCATTCCACACTGAGCTGGATTAACAGCATTAGAATTTTGGCTAAATAAGACCAATATCTATAGTCCAGGTTTTAACACATTGCTCATTTGCATGGCTGAGCATGTCCTTACCAAAAAAGTCTTCTATTTTCAACACGAGTGTTACTGGCAAATACAAGGCATAGCAATGGGGGCATCTTTTGCCCCAATATATGCTGATTTATATATGAGATTTGTACAATTAATTATATAATCTGTATTTGCCAGAGATAGACATATGGAGATGTTTTTTGGACAACTGTTGGCTTGTATGGAAAGGAGGCAGTGATTATTTGGAGAAATTCATTGAATACCTCAATGGAAACAAATGGGGGCAGAATTTACAGTGAGTTATCATAAAAATGAGATTCATTTTTTGGATGTTAATTTACAGCGTCAACCAGATAACACATTACGAACTACAGTTTATTAAAAATATCCACAATACAACAGCCTGCTACACGCCTCTAGTCTCCACCCCAAACATATCATTAATAACATTCCTAAATCCCAGTTTTTGCATTCGAAGAGAATTTGCTCTTCACAGCAGGATCTGACACAATCCCATCAGGATTTAGCCAACAGATTTTTAGCTAGGGGATATGGTACACAGAATGTTAACTCGGCCATGCAATGGGCTAAAAAACAACCAAGGGATACCTTATTAGAATACAAACATCAACCCAGGAAGGATAATAAGGACACCTTGAGAATGGTCACTACATTTTGTAGAAACACAGCATATCTTACTGATGTTGTTGACAAACATTGGAATATTTTGAAGACCAGTTAACATTTCGATGACTTTTTGGTGGACAAATGCCTATTTTCCTACAGGCGAGGCAAAACTTTAAGTTCACATTTCTCTCATTACAAAGAAATCATGTATCAGGATTCCATTTATCATCAAACCACATTAACAGGGGAGAGACTGGTTGGTTCTTACCCACGTGGACATTGCACCTTCTGTAAACATGTTTTCAAAACTAAAACTTTTACCAGTGAAAATACTGGACAGTTGTACAACATTAACTGCTTCGCCAATTGCAAAACAGATTGGGTTATATATTTAGCCACTTGCACCTGTCAAGCTTTCTACGTGGGCCAAACTTCTAGACAATTTAGATTCCGGATGTCAGAACATTTAGGGGATATTAAGAATGCCAGAGCCACCAATGCTCTTTACGGACATTCACTGATTCATCATACAGCAAAATTTACCTTCACAGTTATTGACAAAATATCAGGCAATAGATCTTTCAAAACGGAGTGGCACAGTATATTAAACATGAAAGAAAGGAAATGGATTGTAAAACTAGGGGGTTTATTCCCACCTGAATTAAATGATAAATTGTAGTGCTTTCCTTTCTTTTCATGGGTTGGATACCATTGGGAATTATTCAGTACTCTTAGGTGGGTTACAAGAGTACAACAGTTTGAAAAACAAAAACAGAAAACAAAAACATTAAAGAAAAAAAAAAAAGAGAGAGCAAAACAGCAAATCTGTGTGGACTTTTATTGTGTTCTGTATTGATTTTTTTGTGTTTATTATCTGGTATTAGACCAGTTTTGTCTTGGACAGGAAATGATGTCATGGGCACTTAATGATATTAAGTATTTATTGCAGGGTTATCACTGTTTTCTGTAATGTACCACTGATGAAAGCTACAAGCTGAAACCGGTCTGGTTCTTAGAATAAATCTTCATGCTCCCAAGGTGCTGGCTCTTTTTTTGATGTTTATTATGAGGACTGTCAACCTCTTCATCTTTGTTATGGGGTGGAATGTGCTTCTATCATTCGATGTTGTCCCAGCTGCACTGAAACTTATATTAGCTTATATGCTGACAAGGGGAAGCTGATGTACTTGAAGCAGTTTCAGTCATGGCCAGTGTTACATTTTCTTTTGTCAGTGCAGCACTAAAGTGTGTTTCATCCTCTGTATAATCTCTAATGGTTTGAATTTCCTCATTACCCTTGGATGTTTTCACCATTTTGCTTGGAAGATGTGCATAATGCATTATAAATGGAAATATATCATCCTGATTCAGACCACTGAGGCCAAAAATAAGATACGAACGAGATCAGTGTCCTCATACCTCACCAAAAATGTATCCATTTCATAGGGTTTCCAAACAGGAGTCAGGCTCTCCATTACAGAGTAGAGACTGAAACAAATGTTGGCATCTTATTTGTAATGGTATCCTGAACTGCTTTCTGTTTAAATCTTTATGATGAGCTCTGCTATCTGCTAAGAAATTTCTAGACTGTATATGGGAACTACTTTTTATCTGAGTTTGCTATATTTTTGTACCTTCCACAGTATGTCTGAAATGGATGCAGACTATGCAGAAAACTGAAGTCAGGTTCTGCAATGTGGCTCATGTCTGATGTAGATCTTTCTACATTAAAAGAACATGTGGGTAAAGCATAGTGTATGTGTCACCTTATGAAACCACACTTTAACAGTATTTAAATAGATGTCAGATACTATAAACATTGTAGAGACTTACAGATTAGCCACTCAACAGACTTGCTGTTACAGCCCTGAAGATGATAATCAGGTGTGTGATCCTCCCTAAAATACATAATTAATGTCACCCACATGGAAACATTGATAGACTCCTGCCTGCTGTTACTGCCAACAATTACATTGTTTTTTTTAATTCCTCAAAATCTTTTTGGTTTCTAATACCATGATGAGAATGGACCCCATTCCTAAGTCAAAGTATAATTAAAGTTCATGAAATTAGTATTGTTTCAATCTTTGATGTCAGCCAGAAGTGCTCTTCACAGCATCCAGAATGTGCCCAGTAATAACTCCTTCTGCAATTCATATGGAATTACATGTGTGATGCCCATGCCCTGGCCCAGCAATCAAAGAGCCTCAATCCTCACCACTAACACCAGAGAGGGCATCTCATATATGAAGTTAAGGATAACAAATACACATAGTAAAGTGCAATTTTCCTTAAGAGCACACAGAGATCACAGTCAGTCCAGGGCTGGTCGAGCCCTTGCTCTCCAGGTCCCCAATAAGACTCCCCACTGGCACAGCTATAGGGTCCAGATCTCAGCCAGCTGGGCAAGCTAAAATCTCCAGCACCCTCTCTGTCCAACCAGTGCTTTATGTCCCTGCCCAAGTAGCTGACATACACACACTTTGAGAAGAGTTTTTACAACCACACATACACTCCTGGGGAAGGCTGGCACAGGTTCTTCAGCTGTGCCCCTTTTACCCAGACTATATGGTAGTACCACTTGCCACCACCCAGCTAATATTTATCAGCTACTCAAAGGCCCTTAAGAGGGTGTCCATTTATTACTGTGCAATATTATTATCCAATTGGTAAGTGTGACTAAACAGTCAAGGCTTATTAGAGTGATTTGGTACTGTAATCACTATAAATATGCAATGTACTCTAGAGTTTAAATTTATCTCTACACAAAACAGCCACAGTTGAAAGGTTTACAAATATTTAATAATAAATACTAAAAACACAAGACAATACTTCTTACTATACAGTGCTAGTCAAGAGTTCAGAGATCACAGAGAAATACTTAAAATAATTCAGTAGTACAGTTCTGACATCACAGAAAAACACTTCATCTAATCTTTCTAGTTTCTAGCTATTTCTAAAAGAAAACACATGTCTAAGATAACTTACATATGAAAACAGGCAGAGTGCTGTTGAGTTGGATGGTCAAGACAAAAATGCTTAAAGCCTTCAGATTCTCTCTGTTTAAATTGCTATCTTCAGTCCTGATTCCCATTACATAATTTTTTACACTTTCCTGGGGTTCCCAAGCTGACATATACTACATTCTTTTGTTATCTTGCACCTGCAGGAAACTACATCAATAAAAGACATTCCACATGTAAACTCTAGTAATTATCCCTTAAGTTAAAACAATAGGCAGGATGCTTCACTCCAGACTCCTCGACTTCAAATTTTAACTTCAAACGGACAGACATGAAATAATTTTAACTTCAAAGAACAGACAAGAAATGATTGACTTAGCTTTCTTTACAGCAGAGGGCAATGTTGCTACATTGTTTTAAGTTCAACATTTCACAGCATATTCCTTCATTTAAGAAAACAAGCTTGCAGTTTCCATTCATATTTACAGATGATAGAATTATGTACCAAATTCTATCTGGCTAGGCTGGCAGCCTTCACACACCCCCCCCTAGAGAACTCAAGCTAGTTTTTCGAGTTATCCTTGAGAAACCCTGCTTGAGAGGGTCAGGTGTATCTGAGTATACTTACCCCATTCCCTGTCTTGAGAGCCCATCTGCATTGGCATTGCTACTCCCACTGAGGTGCTGCACTGACATATCATATGCTTGCAACCCTAGGCTCCATCTTAGCAACTTGGCATTTTGCTGGCTGGCTCTGTTTAACCATGTTAGGGGGTTGTGATTTGTCATAACAGTGATTTTCCTTCCATACAGATAAGGCTGAAGTTTCTGCAATGCCCGCACTATGGCTAGACATTCCATTTCTATAGCTGCATAGCATTCCTTCCTGGGTTGGAGCCTACGACTGAGATAAACCACTAGGTGCTCTTCCCCTTCTGAAGAAATCTGGCTAAATACAGCCCCCACCCCATGGTTTGAAGCCTCCACCTGCACAACAAATTATTTGCTGCAATCTGGACTGGCTAACACAGGGGGTCCTCCCAAAGCTTCTTTAAGCTTCTGGAATGCCTGCTCACATGCTGGGGTCCCCACTACTTTATCTAGGCTGTTCTTCCTTGTCAGGTCTATGAGGGGAGCAGCTATGGTACTATAACTGGGGACAAACTTTCTGTAGTACCCTACTGTCCCTAAAAATGCCCTCACCTGCTTTTTAGTAATAGGTGCAGGCCATGCCTGAATAGCTTCCACTTTGGCAGGTTCTGGTCTTATCTTACCACACCCCACTCTATGTCCTAGGTAGGAGACCTCCGCCATACCCAAGTGACATTTGCTCAGTGTAATGGTCAACACTGCCCTCTGTAGTCTGCCCAGCACCTCCTTGACAGGTGCTCTGGCCAGGAATGGTTGTAGATGGCAATATCATCTAGGTAAGCAAAGGCAAACCCTCCTGCTCCTGCTAGGATATGATCTACAAGCCTCTGGAAAGTTGCTGGGGGATTCTTCATCCCAAGGGTCATCTTTGTGAACTCATACAAGCCAAAAGGAGTCACAAAGGCTGAATTTTCTCTAGCACTGGGAGTCAAGGGCACCTTCCAGTAACCACTGGTAAGTTCAATAGTAGTAAGATACTTAGCCCCACACAACTACTCTAGGGCCTCATCTGTCCTAGGCATGGGGTAAGCATCTGACCATGTGTGACTATTTAATTTCCTGTAGTCCACACAGAACCTGGTGCTGCCATCCTTCTTTGGCACCAGCATCACTGGACTCTTGAATCACCCCTAGTTCCAACATCTCCTGTACCTCCTCCCTCTGAGTCTATTTGACTCTCTCAGGCACTCTATAAGGGGCCTGCCTAATAGGCCTTTGGGGTCCTGTATCCACCTAGTGCTGTCCCAGGTGGGTGCACCCTGGTTTCCCAGTTAACATGTCCCCAAATTCCTGCATCACTGCTCGGATTTCTCGAACCTGGGCAGGTGATAGCTGCTGGGACATTGCTACCCCTTCCACTGAGATGTCAGCCCGAGCCTCACTAAGGAGATCAGTCCCTAGATCTCCCTCAGCCTTCTCCTGCAATCCACTGCAAATGCTCAGCACAAGGGCCTCCCTATCATGGTAAGGTTTCATCATGTTAACATGGTAAAATGTGTGCCTGTGTCTTCTGCCTAGCAGTTCCACCATGTAGTTAACATCACTTACCTTTCTTACCACCTTGTAGGGTCCCTCCCAAGCTGCTTGCAGCATGTTGTGTCTGACAGGAATGAGATCCATAACCTGCTGCCCCACAGCATACTCACTAGCTCAAGCATTCCTGTCATACCACACCTTTTTCTGTTGTTGGGCTTCTGCCAGGTTCTCCTAGGCCAAGCCCATGAGTTCCCTGAGCCTTGTCCTGAGGTTTAGGACGTATGCCACAACAGACTCCTTGTGAGATTCACACTCACCTTCCCACTCATCTCAAATTAAATCTAGAGGTCCCCTCACCCTATGCCCATACAGCAACTCAAAGGGTGAAAAATCTGTGGATTCCTGGGGAACTTCTCTGTAAGCAAACAACAAATGGGGCAAATATTTGTCCCACTCCCTCTTAAACTGATCTGCAAAAATACCCGTAGCATGGACTTGATTGTAGAGTTTAACCTCTCAACAAGACCATTAGTTTGGGGATGGTAGGGGGTGGTCTTCATGTGCTTCACTCCACAGGACTTTCACAGACAAGCCAGCAGGTCTGACATGAATTTGGCACCTCTGTCAGTCTGTATTTCCATTGGGAAACCTACCCTGCTGAAAATCTCTAACAAAGCATTTGCCACCTTCTCCACCTCAATGGAGGACAAAGCCACTTCCTCAGGGTATCATGTAGCATAATCCACTACCACTAGATATACTTTTTCCCTGTAGAACTTGGGGTTTTCAGAGGACCCACAATATCCATAGCTACCCTCTTAAATGGCTCCGCAATCATAGGCAAAGGCATCAAAGTACCTCTCAACTTGTCTCCTGCCTTGCCTATCTTTTGGCACTGCTCACAGGTCCTGCAGTACCCTGTTACATCTCTGGAAATTCCAGGCTAATAGAAGTTCTACATAATATTCCTCTTTATACGTTTTATGCCCATATGACCTGCAAAGGGAATATCATGGGCTATGGCTAGAAGTGCCAGATGGTAGGCTCAAGGCACTACCAACTGCTGTACTCTCTCACCTTCTAGCCCTCCCTCAGGGGTCCACTCCCTGTATAGTAACCCTTTGTCCTAGTATACAGATTCCCCCTTTCCTTGAGAATCAGGTGCCTCCCTAGCTACTTGCCTAAGGCCTTGCAAAGTAGGGTCTGAGTGCTGAGCCTGTCTCAACTCTCTCCTTGTAACCCTTCCCAGCTTCCCTTCCACAGGATGTCTGGCATCCTCTGACAGTGGTGCCTCACTGTCAGCCTGGGCGCAGTCTGTCTGGGTCTCCCCCAGCCTACCAGACCCACATGCTTGTCTCTTAGCCTGACTGCGTGTAACTGCATAAGCACATGGTACTGCCTCATCCAAATCCTTCCCTCTCAGGACATCTGCAGGATGGTAGTTTATAGGTTCATAGGTTCATAGGTAGGTACTAGGCTATTGGCCCTAGGGCCTATACAAGCCCAGCCAAAAAGGCACCCTGGCTTTTGCCACCCAAGAAAAAGATTTTCCTGTGCCACTGTTGAGCAGAGCCACTGAAGTGACCCCGGAGTGAATTTCCTATTTCTCATCCAATCATCAAGATTTTTCTTGAAGAGTGCTAATGAAGAGCTTTGTTTGATATAGATAGGTAGTTTATTCCAAAGTATGTGAAGTCTCTGGGACAGGAATCTATCCCTCCGGCATGTTCTGTTTAATGTGGTGACAAGGTTTAGGTCCCTAGAATGTGTAGCTCAGAGGGATTGGGATTTCTTTAAGTGGAGCATGTCCAACAGCTCTGGGTTTGACATAGCTTTGTATGTTAAGCAGAGATCACCTCTGAGTAGGTGATATGTGACAGAGTAAAGCTGGAGTTTTTTGAGACGGTCTGTGTATGGCATCTGTTTGAGGCCGGTAATCCTCTTTGTGAGGTATTTCTGCGGCCTTTCCAGTTTTTGTAGATGTCTTGTGAGGTACGTACCAAAAGAGGCATTGTACTTTATAATGGGTCTAATGAGTGATGAGTAGAGGGGAACAATGACCTCTTTTTTTTCTGGATGAGAAACCTTTTGTGATGAGGTGTGCCATGTAGAAGGATATCCTGACTACTGTTGCAATGTGATTATCAAAGGAGAGACTACTGTCCACCTGTGTCCCAATGTCTCTTATTACACTTTCGGTGTTAAGTATACTACCACCTATGTTTTAGTTCATAGGTACAGAGTTTTTACCAAAAGGAATGACAGTGCCCTTTTTGGAATTGAGCTTGAGGCCATGGCTTTGATACCAGGCATCTGTCTCAGTGAGGGTCTTTTGTAGGATGTCCACATTGTTAGGAGTTTCGATTATGGCTCCTAGTTTGCAGTCATCTGTGAACTTCGTTAGCCAAAGACCTTCTGTGTTAGCATGTACTTCAGAAAAGTAGATACCAAACAGGAGAGGACCCAGGACTGAACCCGGTGGTACTCCACTTGTCACTGGTCTGAAGTCAGATTTGGAGTCTGCTACTTTCACAGTGTGGGTTCTGTCAGTGAGCCAGTTGGCAACCCATCTTGTGACATAGGGATTTATACCTAGTTTAGTGAGTTTATCTATAATTCCAGAGTGGGGGATGGTGTCAAAAGCTTTGGCAAGGTCTAGATAGGCTGTGTGAACCACCTTACCCTCATCTACGGCTTTGGTTGCTTCAAAGAAGTCTATCAGGTTTAGGAAACATGATCTGCCTTTTAGAAACCCAAACTGGGTGGGGTGCAGAGTTTTGAGATTACCAATGTCTTTGTTTATAAGTTCCATGATGATACGTTCCATGGCCTTGCAGACCAGGCTTGTCAAGCTAATAGGGCGGTAATTCCCAGTGTCCGTGGTGACTCCTCACTTGTGGAGTGGGATAACCGTCGCTGTGCGCCATTCAGCGGGCACAAAGCCTGAGGTGAGGTTATGATTGAACATGGTACTTAGGTGGTGTGCCAGTTTGTTCTGTAGTTCATGTAGAACGCAGCCTGGGATATTTTCCAGTACCATGGATGCTATGTTCTTGAGTTTGGAGAGTGCGGCTTTTACCTGTGCAGCCGTGATTACAGGAACTTTGCATTCTTCTGGTATAGAGATGATCCCTTTAGGGGGTGAGAGGGGGGTAAAGTTAGCACTGAACCTATCTGCCAGGATGTTGTCAATATCAGTTGGGTCTGTATATTTAGTGCCATTGTGCTGTAACTCAGAGCAGATCTGAGTGTTGCCGTTGAGATTCTTGACATAGCTATAGAATGTTTTGTGGTTTTCTTTAGAATCAGTGGTGATTTTGTTTTCATAACTAGCTTTGGAGGATTTTATCAGGGATCGTAGCTTCTTACTGAGGCTGACCAGGGAGCTCCTCCACTCATGGGATTTTACTCTCTTTTGCAACAGTTTCTTCCTTCTGTTGTACAGTTTGTTTATGGAATGGGACCACCAGATTGGCTTCCTTTTTTGGAGGATAGCATCTTGGTTCTGTTTGGGATAGCACGATCCATGCACTCGTGTAAATGCTTATAAAGTGCAATTGTGTAGGATTCAGTAGTCGTAACTTTATTGTCCATCTGCATGGGTGTCATGAAGTTCACCACTTCTGTCTTAAGAAGCATGAAGTTAACTTTGGAGAAATTTTTTACCATGGCTTCCTTAATGGGGGGTGGGGGCAGGATGTGGATATCTAGTGTGATTAGCTTATGGTCGGATCGGACTTCAAGTGTGGAACACCGGTCACTCATTTTGGTAATGACTAGATCTAGGATATTGTTTCCCCTGGTGGGGGTGTGGATAAGTTGATCCAGGGCACTGGAGTTTATGAATTTCAGAAAGTGTTGAGTGAAGGAGTTGGTACATGAGTAGTTTTCCCAGTTAATGGTGGGGTAGTTGAAATCACCACTATTAGGGTGTTTGGCTGAACCTTAATATTTTACAGTACATCAAGAAAAAAGGAATGGATATCCTGGGGCATGGTAGGGTATCTGTAGCAAGCTACAATTTGGATTGCAGTTTTGCCCAGAGTTCATTGCACTTGGATAACCTCGGATGCATTATGCTGAGCAACTAGCCTGGAGGTGTGCATATCCTTAATGAATATGGACCTTTGGTGTTCAGGTCCAGGTTACATGGCCGAAACGTGTGGTATGAGTTATAGCCTGGTAGTGCAGGGGTGCTCTCTGGAGCCTTGAACCAGGTTTCAGTCACTGCACAGATATCGATGTTCTCCATTTTAAGGAGTGCCTCGAGTGAGTGCATTTTGAGATTTAGACTTCTAGCATTGAGCAGCATCACCCTCAGTTTTTGCTTGCCTGTTCCTGTTACGGTGGTGAATTTGTCATTTGAACCTTGCCTAAAAAAGGCACTATAGGGGTAGCAAAAACCTTAGCCAGTACCCGGAATCCCAGGAGTGACAGGTGCAGGCCATCTCTGGCAAAGCATCATGGTCTGTCGACCATGTCATCCCAGGCAGACAGATACTGGATCCCTTTAGAATAACACCAGAAGCTTAGCCAATTGATGACGTCAATTATTTTGTCCTTGTACTGCGGCATCATTCCGGGTGATGGCAGAATGCTACTCAGGGCTAGGGTCATACCTGCCTAGGCTGCAAGATCAGAGAGCTCTTCCATGTCTCTTTTCATGTAGTCCAGGGAGGTACATCTCAGGTCGTTCACACCAACATGGACAATGACATAGTCATATTTGTACTTGTTGTGGCATGACCTGAGTGCGTGGGTTATGTGGCGGATTCTGGCACCCGAGAGGCAGCTGACAGTAACCTTCTCCTTGTTTAGCCTTGTGAGTGGGACATCAGTGTGCCTTACTATAGAATCACCTATGACTAGTGTGTTGGGTACGTTATTTTGCCTTATTGGCTGTGGTTGAGTGGCACACTGAGTCTGTGGGCTATGTGTCATTTGGGTTGTGTTGGGGGGTGGAGGTTGCTTGCATTTCTGCTTTGGAGGTCTCTGTTGCTTGAGCAGATTATTATTGAGAGCCTCCGTGAATGTGTTTGTGTTTCTATGTGAGGATTTTGGTGGTGTACATTTAGTGAGACTATGTGATGAGTGTGGTGTGGTGCAAGTGTTTACCTTCTCCTCTTGACTGTCAAGTTCCGTCTCAGTTGGAAAGAGCTTTACCTCCAGTTTGGCTAGATAAGTGCATCTCTCACAGGTTGTAGTGTTGGGTGTGTAGGAGGAGAGGGTTGTCTGTGTACATGAGGCAATTTCTACATTGCCCCAAGATGCCCAGATTCATCAGATAGACAGGAGAGAACACTGGGAACCGACCCTTGGACATGCCTGAATAAAATACTTTTTTCCTCTAGATAAGTGAGGAAAGTGAATACAAGAGCTGTTTTTCACTAAGCAAGTGAGGAAAGTAAGTACCAAAACTGTTTTCCTCTAGGTAATGAGGAAGGCTGAGTGCAGTAGTAATTAGTAGCTTATTTAGTGCTTACAAAAAGTTCTGAACAAGTGCTGATCATGAAAAAGCAAATTCAAGTGCTAAAACTAAGAATCTGTATCTGGACTAAACTAGTTACAGGAAAGGTGGGAAACAAGTGCAAATGTGGGCTTTTAAATCAGAAAGTTGAGAGAGATAGAAAAACTGCCCAAATGGCCAATAACTACAATTTCTGGGCCAGAACCACTCCTTATGTGGTAGATAGGTTACCTAGTGCTTACCACTCCCACTGATAAGCTAGAAGGCTTCCCTCCAACACAGAAAGCTTGGGGGGCAAAGAAGCTTACATACAGTCCTGGATACAGCAAATCTGAATCTGGACTACACTAGTTACAGGAAATGTAGGAAACAGGCTTAGATTTTTTTTATACAGGAAAGTAGCTAAAACAGCAGTAAAACAATTCAAATGCACTGCAAGCTAGCACACTTGAGTATGTAGCAATGTTAGACCAAACAGTTTAAAAAATTAAATTAAATTAAAAATAATTAAAAACAAGTGTTGAAGGAGTCTATTAGGTAGAATGAGGTAAAGAGATGGGACTGGGGGAGGGTCTCAGATCAAATCTACAGTGAGGGCGGGCAACTGCAAAAGCCTCCAAATTTTAACAACAAGGCAGGAATAGGAAGGGTGGGTAGAGGAAACACAACACCTTCAGCAGAGATCTGAAAAACTATACAGTGAAGCAAAAATAACAGTGCACAACTCTGAAGTCAGCCAGCAATGATAGGTGGGGAAAAACACCTTCAGCAGAGATCTGAAAAACTATACAGTGAAGCAAAAATAACAGTGCACAACTCTGAAGTCAGCCAGCAATGATATAAAATTAGTCAAGCAACAATTAACAGTACACAACTCTGAAGTGCCAGAAAAATATACTTAGCTCTGTGTATCTTCAGATAGTTTGAAGAGCACTCTGTCAAGACACAGGAAGGCTCCAGCAATGATATGCAGTTTAGTACCCGTATTGTCTCAAGACAAGCTACTATTGGCATTTTATCTTTCCCACTTACTGGCTCCCTCACCTTTTGTTCCCCACCTTGCCTCCATGGACACCTGTATGCCACATGGCCCCACTGGTTGCATTCAAAACATCTAACCCTAGCTCCTGGAAGTGTACCTGGACTAGTGGCTTCCCCTGCTACTGGCATATTCTGTTGGGGCAGTCTGTGCTGTCCACCATGGGTTCCTTTAGACCCATGAGCAGTACTGGGGGGTCCCTTTTTGGTGCAGGGCTGCCATGCTTGCCAGGTATAGGTCTCCCTTCTTCCCCAACACATCTGAAATAGCACATTGTCTATCAGCTAACCAGATCCTCATGTCCTCAGGCAAAGTGCTAAGGGCTTGTTCCCTCATCAAAAGGTCTGCCAGCCCTTCAAAAGTGGTGACCTGACATCCACTCACCCACCTATGGAAATAAGTGCTCAGTTCAGCAACATATTCACACACTTTCATCTGCCTTGCGTCTATGCTCACAAAACTTTTTCTTATACGTTTCAGGTGTTATCTTAAACAATTCTAACAAATGCTTTTTAACAGCAGTATAATCAAAACATGCAACATCAGACATTTTTGATAAAACAGTTACAGCGTTACCGTGGAGTAAGGGGGTCAGGAACTATACCCAGAGCCCTTGGTCAACTTCATACTGTTTACATACCCTCTCAAACATATGAATGAAACTATCAAAATTATCCTCCTCTTTAAACTGCGGAAGAAATTTATGTTACATTGATGTTTTATGATTCTGGGGTCCAGTTACTCCCTTCACCATTACCTCCATGACTCTGGCAAAGAGTCAGCATCTCTTTCTCATGCTGCCTCTGCCCTCTCTTTTCCTCAGCATCCAGGCATAGCAGTTTCTCATTCTCCTCACTCTCTACATGCCTCAGTCTCTCAGCTGCTTCTAATCCCAAATGCCTGGCCTCCAACTCAAGTGTCTTTAACTCCAGCTGGATTTTTAAGTCCACTGCAGAAAGGTTGAGCTGTCCATTCTCCGAGGGTATTATATCTCCACTGCCAGTCTGATTATCCTCCTGGTTGCTGTTTTCTGATGCAGCTGTAACCAAGGCTGCAATCAGGTCTGTCTTAGTCAGGTTTCCATGCACCAGTCCCCTAGCCTGGCACATCTCAGCCAGCTGGCTCCTTGCCAGCTTTCCATACTCCTCTGCTAACATGATGCCTGCTCACCCTGACTAACTAAGCTAACAAAAGAAATAAAACAATTGCGATCTGAGCTCTGAGTATTCACTGCATGGCTGATTTAGAGTACAAAACACATTCAAAGCTCACTGTACACAAGCTACAGGAATTCACTCTATCCACACCACTACAAGCCAATTAGTATTCACCAACCAATTAATATGTGGTGTGGATATCCCACCACTGCCACCAATTAATATGTGATGCCCGTACCCTGGCCCAGCCAATCAAGGAGTCTCAATCCTCACCACTAACACCAGAGAGGACATCTCATATATGAAGGAAAGGATAACAAATACACACAGTAAAGTGACATTTTCCTTAAGAGCACACAGAGATCACAGTCAGTCCAGGGCTGGTTGAGCTCTTGCTCTCCAGGTCCCCAATAAGACTCCCCACTGGCACAGCTATAGTGTCCAGATCTCAGCCAGCTGGGCAAGCTAAAATCTCCAGCACCCTCTTTGTCCAACCAGTGCTTCGTGTCCCTGCCCAAGTAGCTGACACACACACACTTTGAGAAGAGTTTTTACAACCACACAGACACTCCTCGGGAAGGCTAGCACAGGTTCTCCAGCAGTGCCCCTTTTACCCAGCCTATACGGTAGTACCACTTGCCACCACCCAGCTAATATTTATCAGCTACTCAAAGGCCCTTAAAAGGGTGTCCAATTATTACTGTGCAATATTATTATCCAATTGGTATCCTTGTATGTAGCATGATTTTTGGAATTATTAATACAACATGACCAAGTAATATTTGACACCTAGAGGAGCAGTAGGAGGTAACTGCAGATACACCTGGAGGCATCACTCAGATGTAATGAGTTAAGAGAATTATAGCTACTCCCACTGTTTACCTGTGGTTTATTGAATTTCTCCACTTTGACATTCAGAGCACTGGGCAGAAATCAGATCATGTCAACATCCATCTTGGGCCTTTACAAAGCTTTGTTTTAATTAAACAGTCAGATTCTCCCAGTCTGCACCAGTTCTAAGTCAGCTGCTAGCTGCCGGATAATGTGGAATGCCGGTCGGGACCAGCACCTGCCACAGCCAGAGTGATTTAAAGAAAGGGCCTGGCACATGTCTAGAGTTGCAGCTGCCATCCCCCCACCCCCCTGGGAGGGGCAGTAATTAGGGCTGATGCCTCGTCCAGCCACGACATGCACCCAGCCCCACTTCACGCCTAAGCCCAACTGACCCAGCTGTTAGACCCAATCCTTATCCTAAAGTTAAGGATCTGGCTTGCTGACTTCCCTTACTTACATTGTTCTAACATGCCAGAGGCTGTTCATCTTGGAGACCTGCTACAGATATGGGTATGGCCTGGTGGCCTGGCCTGAGACTTACATCATCTCCCCAGTATTTTTCAAGGACCAGCGAGTGCTCACATGACCCCACTGAAACCACTACACTTTCCAGTGCACAGACCCCTCTCTTGGGGTGAACCCATTTGCAAAGAAAAGAGAACACTCCCAGGGGGGCCTCACCAGCTTCTCCAGGATCATTTGGATCATCGTACTGGACGCCGTGAAGCACTGTCACTGCTGCTCCAGATTCCAGTATCTTAACCTGATTGCATTTTGATCGGCTGAGAGCAATGGAGGCCATCGCCCATCTCTTCAGAATGGCACTCGCCTAGCTCTCAGGACCGACTGACCCATGTTCAACTGCTGTTCAGATGGATTCCTTCTCCACTTTGGCCTTCAAAACCCTTATTTGAATATTTGCTAGTGAAAAATTATATATGCATGTCTTCTGTTGGTTTCTTGCTGTTACTTACATTTGCATGCAAGCATACACGGTATATTAACTCTTAGTATGACCAACTACTTTAATACTGTATTGTGCTAAGTACAATAAATACACTGAGACAAACTGCTTCAGTTAGTATGACTTTACTGTTACATTCTTCTTTTGGATTTACAAGCATGCATAAGTACAGGTAGCTGCAGTAGTCCAAATGAAACAAGACTAGGGTGTGTATTGCTACAGAAACGTCTTGTGGAAGGAGTAAATGTTTGATGTTGGCATTTATTCCTTTAATGGAAGCAAGGTGATTTGAGAATATGAGACACTGTGTCCCTCACTGCCAGGCTGTCATCAATAACCATACAAATATAATAATAATCCTGTTTGTTAAACAGGTAGGTGCACTAGACAAATAGTCCCTTTTTACAGATGACCTGGGAGCAATGTCTGGTTAGTTGTCTTGCTCAAGTCACAGTAAGTAAATGGGGAACTGAAGGGAGAGAACCCTGTACCACAGGAATTATAGCTTGCAGCCTTAACCTCTAAACCAACTGCCAGACAGTGTTAGGAGCCACATTATCAACAAAGAGGAGTTTATCTCCACAATAAGTAATGATGGGAGAATAGAACTGTAAATTCAGAATTACTTCAAGAAGAGCCACATCTACTATATTGGATGCACTAATCTCCAACCCTGGAGTACAGGAGAAGTTTCAGTGACTTCTGAGTGGAATGAAAAAATGACCGAGGATTAGTCTGATGTATAATGCAGACAGGAAAAAGGTCAGGTGGTCACAACTGTTACAGATTTTAGCTAAAGTCAAGTTTTATTTCAAGTAAATCAGTAATGGCTAAGAAGACCAGAGCGTTATAATAAGAAACAGTTTCTGTTGTTTTGGTTATTCATTAGCTGGAATTAAAATCTAAGCAAATAAACTAAGGTGTGCTCAATATGGTATATTTGTATTACCAAATAGTTTTACAATATGCGCAGTATGTGCATATGATCAAACAGATTTTGCAGCACAGCATCACAGATGACACTGTACAGACATCAGCTTGAAAAGTAAAATGACTTGTTTATTGTGCCATATTTGACAAAAATTTGTTATATAACCACTTCAGGAAACAAGTATTAGTGTTTGCTTAACGAGATCTGGAATATTACAAATAAGGCTTCAGATGTGTAAATTATTTAATAATCAGTGACCATGAGGTATGAAAATGATAGAATACTGACATGGTATTACAAATTTTACTTAGGGAACCAACAGTTACAATAGACATAATGCATGCCTGGACAACTGGCGAGGAATGTAAGCTGCAGATGGGTTTGTGGAAGGGCAGTGAGAGTAGTAGAAAAGGTAGAAGCAAATGGCTGTTATATGCAGCAGGATTCATGGAGGTTAAATCCTGACCTTTTTGATGTGAAGTTAAGCAAATGGGTATTTCTGGAGTTGGCAGGGGTAAATTAGAGATGTGTGCATTCTCAGTGAGAAAAGGGAGAATATGCGAAATATAAATGCCACACAATCACTCCAAGTAGTGAAATAAAACTGACTCATTTAAATAGACTTTAGCAAGTTGCAGAGTTTTCATATGCCAAAGGAGCTGGTGGCCCACTATGGGTATGGCTGATCAATCTGTGTCCATGTTGGGAAAGAAGACTTTTGAAATGCTCTTGGCCATAGCGTATATAATTTTAATTTTGCTATGTTTTATGGGTAAAAATAGTACAAAACAGGTACTGGTAAATGAGTAACAATCTTAGTATATATAAATGCACAGAGTAAGGTGTAGCAGTTAAGACAGCAGGTGCATCTCTAACCATACCTCTCAACCATACTGAATTCATTGGTATTTCCCATCTTTCTGGGCAAAATAATAGGGTGCCATGAATTCCCGAGTGGCCCCTTCAAATCCTGATTTTGCTTTTTTGTTTTATTTACATTTTTAATGAACACTGACATCATCACACATTGCTGGTGTATCCTGCTATGTCATCAACGTGCATGATGACTTCAGTGTCATGAGACAGTGCGGCATTGCCTGACTGCTTTATTCCCACCTCTAATTTTAAATTATTTACAAGCCAGCTTACCACAGTGTAAATACAGTAGAAAAGTGTGTTGTGGATAGACAGTGTTTTTCTATAGGCATACCTCTTATCCTCTAAACATTTACAGTCAAAGGTCTGTCTCTTAAAAATCATAACAGGATTAGAAAGAGCAATACTTCTTTGTTTTTCACAAAAGAAGTCTGTTCTCTACTAGACCCCATATAGCAAGTGGTAAGGGATCTTTGCTCGAGCTTAGTTTATTTCTTTATTTAATAAGGTATGTCCATTTAATCAGGTCTGACTTTATGGGAAACTCAATATGTCTAGCAGGAGCAAAGTTAACTCTGATGGTTAAAATCATGCTTAACTAATAGCAGTTTAGAGGTATGTATATTGACATAAATCAAGTCTTAATGTCCATGTGACACAGATCAAGAAATGAGCTGGAGACTGATAGACAAGACGTCTAAGAATGGAAACTCAGCCATACTCTTTGTGGTAACTACTGACTGGCAATCTAGCATTTCAGCTCAGCATAATGGACAGTGAGCAAATAAACACTGTACAGTTGCCTCTGCCACTCAACTAACTTTTAAAAATATGTTCAACCCCTAAAATGTTGCCTCTTTACACTACATTATTTTCAACTGCTGCCTGTTAATATGTATGGACAGGCTATTTTATAGGCTTATTCTTCTAATACGGAAACTCTGTTACCCACCTCGACAGTTCTAAACATCCTGCGCGCAGTGCACTTTGACTTGTAATGTTTTTGAGACATGCTCAAAATGGGCTCATTTGAACACAGTGAATATGCTAACTACACCCTGGCTTATTCATCTTACTAGTAATGTATTACGGCCCTTAAACATGTGAAAAGGCATAAAGAAATTAAGAATATATAGTACAATTTATGGCTACATTTCAAGCCAGAAGTCTTAATTCTTCTCTTGAATCAAGTTTGCAAACATGCATGATAGAGCCAGAGAAAATATGCCACAGCCAGCTAGGGTTACTGGGCACCATCCCTTGCCCTCCTCACTTCCCTAGTGTGCTCTGGGTTTGTAATTCTTTTGAATTAATTGCTTGCCTGCTCTTATGAAGAGTTATTGTAAAAGAACTACGGTTTATGATTCCTTTTTCTCTCTCCTTCTTTTAGCCAAATTATGTCGTAGGCCAGCAGCCGGCGAGTTCTTTTTTTTTACGTATTCGTTCAATCATTTTGTTGCTGGTATCTAATGTTAGCAGTTACTTAGTCATACATACATAGACTTCCTGTGGAGCTGGTGGACTATGTGCAATATTTGGGCTGTCTGTGTTATGAATAGCTAAAAAAATGGGAGCACCAGTAGCCATTGGTTTGTTTTTTTCTGGGTAGCTGTAGCAATGTAGTGTTTTTGAAGCAGCTAATCAGGTAAGTGCTTTACTTTATATTCTGGGCTATCATTATAGTGGATGTGGTTGGTATGTTTTAGTGAAGAACTGTCATTGCATAACTCAAAGAGTTTAATATAAGCTATGTACACTCATGTCTATCAACTGGATCTCACTAGTCTTCCCATTTTGAGTCTTGCAAACTCCATGTTACACACAGTAAGGTCTGCTATGCTTCAGAAATGTCCTTGATCAACTCATTAGCAGAACTTCTTTGCAGCATGCATTAACAGTTTTTAACCATGCTGTAAGCTTCGTAGTAAGTGTCCCACATTATTCTTTTTCTTGTTTTGCTACACATTATTATCCGTAGTGCTTCTTGTTTAGCAGGCTGAAAACTGACAGCTGTGGTGTAAACTGTTCACCTTGCTGTTACAGGAATATAGCTGAAGCACTGGAAAATGAGAGTAAAATGGCAAGTTGGCGGATGGAACCTAATATACATTAGCAATTGTTATAAACAAGAACACTTGCCTTGTAAGACTGCACTTGGTTTTTGTAATAGTAGACTTTGCACTCATGTGCTTGCCCATTCCTTTTTTCATAGGGCAGTATCTCACACTGTCGCAGGGATTTGAGCTTTGTGAACACATCCTCTACGTCTGATTCCATAACACGCTCTGTTTGCTAGCTGTTTCTGTTTCCCAAAATACTCAATTTGCTGCCTATTTCAAGTTTGCCATGGTAGTAGTCCAGTTTGATATTTGTTTATTTTCATGGATTACCATCCCTGGTTATAGTTTTTTAAAATAATGGATACTTTAGTTTTACATGTGAATTTAATGTATCTTTACCACTGTTTTCAAGGAAGCACAATTTATGCAAATATAAAACAAGTTTCCAGAAAGTTTTACAAATGCAGTGCAAATGTATTGCTAACTCTTCTTCAGGGGAGTTTAAATGTTGCTGTTTTTGGTATGGCCCTGCGTGTATCTGCTGTATGTTTTTTGCTTTTGTTTATGTGTGTGTGTGTGTGTGTGTGTGTGTGTGTGTGTGTGTCTGTATGTGTGTGTCAGCGGGTCTTCTTCAGAGGAGTTCGACAGATGTATTTGTACTGGTGTTTCTGTGTTTTGCAGGGGTTTCTCTGGCTGGGTGGGACATTTGCTGTCATTCATACCTCTCAATCTCTCATAGCAAGAAATCTTGCCAAAGCCAAAAATAATGGTGGGATAAAGGCCCAAAAATAGGGACAGATTTTAAATATTGCTCTTGTAAACTCAGATAGTTGCTGGAATATCACGTTTTGCATTATTATGTATTTTCTGTGGGATATGAAGTTTGAAATTCAAGTGTCTGCAATTGTTTATTATTATTTAGTGACTTCAGTCATCATGTTGGTATCCCACAATTCCATCAGAGTGTGTGGGGTTACATTATTATGCATGCAAACTTTACGTTAATCAGCATCTCAACTTTTGGCCAGTTTTACCTACTTTTCATGGGCCTTTGTCCTTCCTACCAAATTACTTCTCAGTGCTAATGTGATGATGAAGATAATCATATGATTATCTGATATAGCTCTGTTTCAAATCTCTGGCTCCCTCTTTCCTGGGTAAATATAAAGAGTTAATTCATAAGTTAAAAGATGAATTAAAGGGAAAACTGTTATGAGAATAGTGTTAAAGCACAAGTGCCAGAGTGGATTTTTTCCAGTAAAATAAATTCCGGCATTACTTTTAAGCAATCTGGGGCAGAAAGTATATTTGTGTTCTGTAAAATTA
Organism: Protopterus annectens; assembly: GCF_019279795.1. Classification (NCBI taxonomy): domain Eukaryota; kingdom Metazoa; phylum Chordata; order Ceratodontiformes; family Protopteridae; genus Protopterus; species Protopterus annectens. The sequence goes on from NC_056726.1 coordinate 380,375,482, forward strand.
TTTCAGATGTCATGCAATAACTGCTTATTGCAACTCTAGATAAGAATGCCCGTCTCAGCTTTGTTGTATACAAATGGGATTATTGAGCATTGCTTGACTATGACAGGATACAGAAACTCATAAAACAATGGAACAGGCAGGAAATGAGGTGGAAAAAGAAGAAAAACACTCACAAATCCAAAAAACAGCAAAAAATTCCACCTCACCACACAGCAAAAACACTCCAAAAGGGAATAATCACTTTTCACTTAGTATCATGTAAAATGAAAATAAAGGTTAAACACATTGTTTCAATGAGACATCTCTTACAGCAGTAATCAGAAATAAAGTCAGGTTTCTAACTATATGCAAGTGTGTGTGTCTGTTTGTTTGTGTCTTTCGGCTTTTCCTGGTTAGGGGTCTATGTAAATAAAATTAAACAAGCTAAAACATAACTGAAGTATAGCTTAACATAACCCTCACTACACTGCTAACATATTACAACAAATTACCTGTCACTACTATAAAAAAGATTAATAAATACCTCAGGAGTAGGAAACCATGTGTGTGATAGCCTATTCATAGAAGTCTATGAAAACTGTGTACATTTGTATTCAGTAGACAGCTTAAAACATACCATATCCTAATGGAGTGAATGGGAAATAATAATTCAGACTAGAGGGCAAAAATACATGAAATGTATGGTCTATTTTGTGTGACAGAGCAGTCTGATACTGTAAAAACAGGAAACCCATTTCACTGTTTGTCATGAACCACATTCTATAATTCATGTTCCACTCTATAGAATTTCAATTGTACGTCACTCTGCTCTGTGAACTTCATGGGTGTCGTTTTCAGTTCTTGATGTCTGCAGCTACAGTGTTTGCTGTTTAACTTCTGCACCCAAACCAGTACTTAGGGATTTGAGTTATGTATGCAGTAGCCATGTTTTTAAATAAGAAGTGTTCTAACTTTGCATTAGCACTTAGTGCTTATAGGCTTGCTATTGATTTGCTTAATATTTTCTGAACTTTTATCAGTTTCATTTAGTATAAAATATGCATTCATTTTGATACAGACATTTAGCTTGTTACTTCAATTTGTGTGTGTATGCTAATATTCAATGTCGGCTAATTCTGTTTTGTCTTTTAAATAAAAAAAAAAAAAAAAAAAAATATATATATATATATATATATATATATATATATATGTATGTATATATATATATATATATATATATATATATATATCAGTCAGTGGAAAGAGTATTCAACATGCTGGAATATTGAAGCTATGAAATAAGGTTAACCTGAGTTACAGCACAATGGCACTAAATATACAGAACCAACTGATATTGCCAACATCCTGGCAGATAGGTACAGTGCTAACTTTACCCCCCTCTCACCCCCTAAAGGGCCCATCTCTATACTGGAAGAATACAAAGTTCCTGTAATCACGGCTGCACAGGTAAAAACCACACTCTACAAAGCCAAGAACACAGCATCCATGGAACCTGACAACATCCCAGGCTGCATTCTACATGAACTACAAAATGAACTGGCACCCCACCTAAGTACCATGTTCAATCATAGCTTCACCTCAGGCTTTGTGCCCACTGAATGTTGCACAGCGATGGTTATCCCACTCCACAAGGGGGGAGCCACCATGGACCCTGGGAACTACCGTCCCATTAGCCTCACGAGCCTGGTCTGCAAGGCTATGGAACGTATCATCATGGAACTTATAAACAATGACATTGGTAATCTCCAAACTCTGGACCCCACCCAGTTCAGGTTTGTAAAAGGCAGATCATGTCTCCTAAACCTGATAGACTTCTTTGAAGCAGTCACCAAAGCCGTAGATGATGGTAAGGTGTTTCACACAGCCTATCTAGATCTCGCCAAGGCTTTCAACACCATCCCCCACTCTGGAATTATAGATAAACTCACTAAACTAGGTATAAATCCCTACGTCACAAGATGGGTTGCCAACTGGCTCACTGACAGAACCTACACTGTGAAAGTAGCAGACTCCAAATCCGACTTCAAACCAGTGACAAGTGGAGTACCACAGGGTCCATTATTGGGTCCTGTCCTATATGATATCTACTTCTCAGAAGTACAGGCTAACACAGAAGGTCTTTGGCTAATGAAGTTCACAGATGACTGCAAACTAGGAGCCATAATCAAAACTCCTAACGATGTGGACATCCTACAAAAGGGCCTCACTGAGACAGATGCCTGGTGTCAAAGCCATGGCCTCAAGCTCAGTGCCAAAAAGTGCATTGTCATCCCTTTTGGTAAAAACTCTGTACCCATGAACTACCACATAGGAGGCAGTCTACTTAACACTGAAAGTGTGATAAGAGACCTTGGGACACAGGTGGACAGTAGTCTCTCCTTTGATAATCACATCGCCACAGTAGTCAGGAAATCCTTCTACATGGCACACCTCATCACAAAATGTTTCTCATCCTGGAAAAAAGAGGTCATTATTCCCCTCTACTTGTCAATCATTAGACCCATTATAGAGTACAACGCCCCTTTTGGTATGTACCTCACAAGACATCTACAACAACTGGAAAGGCTGCAGAAATACCTCACAAAGAGGATTACCAGCCTCAAACAGATGCCCTACACAGACAGTCTCAAAAAACTCCAGCTTTACTCTGTTGCATATCGCCTACTCAGAGGCGATCTCTGCCTAACATACAAAGCTGTGTCAAACCCAGAGCTGTTGGACATGCTCCACTTAAAGAAATCCCAATCCCTCCGAGCTACATGGTCTAGGGACCTAAACCTTGTCACCACAGTAAACAGAACATGCTGGAGGGATAGATTCTTGTCCCAGAGACTTCCCATACTCTGGAACAAACTACCTATCTATATCAAACAAAGCTCCTCATCAGCACTCTTCAAGAAAAATCTTGATGATTGGATGGGAGATAGGAAATTCACCCCGGGGATCATTTCTGTGGCTCTGCTCGACAGGGGCACAGGAAAATAATTTTCTTGGGTGGCGAAAGCCAGGATACCTTTTTGGCTAGCCTTATATAGGCCCTAGGGCTAATAGCCTAGTACCTACCTATGAACCTAGTGTTTAGAAATGCAGTGCATCATTGTATGATGTAGTTGCACTATTCCTTGCATAAAGGTATGTATTTATGTTTAGAAGTATAGATCTCCGATCTGTTTCTGCAGTAGGTGTATAGGTCTGTACATCTCTGTCTATGAGAGTGGTGAAACAGAGTTAGAAGACACATCCTACTACTCACTTCCATGTTTGAGAGCTCAGCACATTGAACAGTAGGACAGCAGCAGAGTAGTAAAGTACTAAGGAATGTTACTTAGCCTGTTTTAAAGAGCAATGATTAGCAGGACCTTTTGTAACTATATATTTTCTCCACAACATGTGTAAATTGAAGAATTACCAAAACTGAGATGTACACTGAACAGTGCTACTGACCAACATTACATCATCAATTTTTAATTTAATGAAATTCAGAACTTGTTAAACTACCCTCCCTGCACTGTCTAACCTGTCCATCTGTTAGCACTCGTCTATATCTGCCACATCACTTTACTTCTAAGATGATTGCTTTCTTTATACCAGTTAATAACTCCTCCTCCATACTACCATCATTTGAATCATTTTGCTGTCTCCTCTTTTCCTCCTCTGATTTTTGATTTATACTCCCTGCTGTTATAATCTTAACTCCTCTTTTTATATGCATAAAGTCCACCTGTTTCTGGCTTTATTGCCTACCACCTGCACGACCCCTCAAAAACACCAAATTCTCCCAATATCATTGCCTTAAATCTGCACCCACCCTCCTATGTCCTTGTCCCATACCCTCCTTGCCCACCTACATTCTACCACGATGACTTCCTACATCTCCACCACCTGTCATACCCTTCAATCCCTGTTTTCTGAATCGGACATCTCTTATGCCACCTGTACAATATAGTTGTATACACATATAAAACCTCTTCCTCTTGCTTACAGACCTTTTCCTACTCTCGTCACTTTTTGCCAGACAGTGTTCTTTTACTGTCTTGCATCCTTTGAAACACACAGATTTTCTTCAGGGTTTTGCATTTCTCATATGCTAGCATTACTTGTGTTTTACTTGGTCAACAAATCTAAGTAAAAATAAAATGCATTCTACCTTCTCTAAGTTCACTCTCCCACTTTTCCTTCCTTTTAGCCTTACCCCTCTTTCATGACCTCCCTTATGTTGCAACCTTGGCTGCTAGTTTGCCATTCTCATAGTTAAGCCAGTGTGTGCCCTTTTCCTGCAATTTCTTTCATCAAATCCTGAAATAATTTAATTACTACTAACCGTTGTTTTTCTAATAGGTCCCCAAATATTCTAAGTCCTTCTTTTTCTAATATGGCCCCAATTACTCTGATTACTTTCATATCCTGCCTCCTTCCCTCAGTTACCATTTTCAGTCACTTAATCTATTTTCCTACAATATCTTTCCCTTCACCCAGTTTTGTTTATATCCCTCATCCTCCACCACTCTTTCTCATTCATCACATCTGCCATTATCCCTTAACTTTTCAAGCATTTGCTGTTTCTCCCACCTTACCAATTGAAATCCCCAATTACCAATTTCTTATCCTGTGTGTTACATTAGTAGAAGTAACACACCTCCTGAAATATTGCTACTTCCTCTTTACATGTTCTAGCCTTGCTTTCAAGCTATGTTTTACCATTCTGGCCCTTGTCCATCTTCACTTGAATGTGTCACATATTGCTTGCATCTTTAACTCCTATCCTGTGTCTAATGTCACTACAAGAAGGTTAACTAAATATAAAAACAGGATCTGCACCATCATCCACACCACAAATACTTTATCAATAAAATAAAAAAAGCTTCTTAGACCATCTGTCTGACTTCATGTTGATTATCTCCACTCAGTCTTCACAGATGTCCATCATTCCCCCTGCTGCAGTAGCATTTAAGCTATATGGGTAGTATTGTAGTGTTGTTCTCTGTGGGTTGTGTCATGTTGTGTCTTAGGCAAAACACAACCTATGTAGCCTAAAGGCTACTGCAGCAGTGAGGGATTCAAACATTTACTCTTATGGTAAGTGCAACTTAGACAACTATACTTTCTTTCTTACTGATTTCTCTAAGATCAGATGCAGTTTGATACCAGAAACTTTGCCCCATCCACTACTACAGGTAAGCCTTGTCTCACCTCCCCTCTTCTGTAAAAATGAAGCAGTTACCGAGTAAGGTGCATGGAACTGTAGTCCAGGCTGATCCATAAACCCCAGGAAGTCATGTAATACTCCCACTAAGTCTCTTCCTACATCCGTTAGTAAGCAGACATCCACAAATATTTTTATTTTACATTTGTTGACCGGGATAGTCCAACTGGATATATGTCCATTTTCAGCTGCGGCCCAGGGAAAAAAGCTCCACATACCAAAAAAGAGACAGTACATATATCACTGAGTGATAAACTCAGGCAGACATGTTCCCAGACCCACCTGATCTCTACCCTGTTCTATGCTTCTGCAATATATACCAATCTATCTAAAAACAACCTTACCAAACTTTCAACCAGTTACAATAACATAGCCAGATTTGCCACTGGCACTCCTTTTAGAACTCACCACTGTCACAACCTCAAACAACTGAGATGGTTAGAACTGCAGAACCAACTACTTTGACAACAACTTGTTATCACCCAAAAGATCCTTTACCACCCTAACAATACCCCAATCCTCACTAATCTAATTGCCCCCTAGAAAAATCATGCAACACTATGCTCAGCTAATAAGCTTTTAGTTTCCACTATTAAATCCAACAACAAAGCTGGGGACTCACTTTTCACCAACACAGTGGGAAAAACCCGGAACCAGCTTCCTAGTGAACTTTCTACCCTTGCTTCCACACTGCTTTTTAAAAAACATCTTAAGGAATATCTTAAAACTCACTGGCTTTGTCCCTGCTCTAACCCCGACTGATATCTCATTTCCCCTTCTTGCTCTCTCAATGCTTCTCTACTCCACTGTTCTATGTTGCCTACCTGTAATAAAGATTTCCTTCTTAGTACTAAATAAATAAATAAATAAATTATATATATATATATATATATATATATATATATATATATATATATATATATATATATATATATATTTTTTTTCTCTTTCAAATGTTGTTTGTTCTCTGTATATGATCTTAGCTTAAACCTACTAAAGGACTCTGTACAAGTTTATCTTAACTACAATTTAAACAATGTACTGTAACTCATTTTACTATTCGTATATATTGTATGCTTTGTCACTGTCAATGCTTGAAGCTTTTCTTCCCAGGCCTCTACTGAAAATGGACATATATCCAGTTAGACTAGCCCGGTCAACAAATGTAAAATAAATAAATAATACAGACAAAGAAATAGATTTAAAAAAGTTTCTACACCTCCCAAACCCAGTTTCTGCCCTTACAGCACACAGTCTCAACAGTACTTCCATAATTAAAAGAAATAAGCATGGAAGAAAGAGTCATTTTTGTGACGTTTCTCAGCCCAACATTAAATCCTTTGAATTTTCTAGTTATTTAACACCTACAAGTTTGCATACAGTCATTTACGAGGAGGCTAAACAGGGTTTCTTCAGCTCGCCACCAAGCTCCTGCCCCCCTTCACACTTACTCTCCCCAACAATACTTTCAGAATTAAAAGAAGAAAAACCTAGAGATAATGGGCAGTGGGCAGTCTTGTGGCATTCCTCTCCCCAGCCGTAACTCCTTTGACTTTTCTGCATAAATAAAAGTCGCAGGCCTGTCTTGTTATCCAACACCTTAACAGCCTTCATAATCGTTTTCCTAGCATCAGTTTTCCTTAGCACCCCCTGCATAAATTCCTGTTTAACTTTAATACACATCCTTTTGATGTCTAATAAGATTCTACCCCCTTCAGGTCCTTCTTTTCTACCCATACACAATAGCACTTATCTCGAATGGTAAGGAGAAAAGCGACTTCCCTGCAAAAATCCCATCCTGCATATCTCACTCTATTACATTTCCTGATACCTGCTTCATTCCAACGGCTTAACTGCTTTTTTTCTATAATATCCAGGAATCTCAGCTTACCCACTGCACTGCTAAACACTCCTGCAGCTCTTTTACCACTTCTGTACGTGATCGTGACTCCACCTTCCAGTCCTTCTCCATTCTTCAAATGCCCAATTGCCCCTGAAGTTTCCTCTCTGCTTACCTCACTGTCCAAATTTTTTGTTCCAATAACTTTTCCAAATCAACCTATAATGTCACTTCTCTCATTCTTTAAAACTCTTCATAAATGCTTCAAACGCCTCTGTGATGCCTTTTCTTTCCTCCTTCTAATCCTTAAACATCCATGATAGTAACTTATTTGTATTCTGTTTATACCCACCAAAATCACCACCTCTTTATAGTTCTGCCTGCATAATACAGCCTTTTCTTCTAGACTGTAGTGTTTTACCTTCAAACCACCTTCAGTTACCAGGTGACTGAACATTTTTCCATTGATATGTACTTGATTTACAGTGGTCACGCTGGTTGGGCTGACCAATCAGCATGTTTGTTTTTGAATGTTAATAGTGTATAATAAGAGATAATTTATATTCTCGTTTCACTTAATGTGGATGAGTAAAAGTATACAAGTGGAGTGATTTTAACAGTTGATTTGAACACTTGCTAGACTTATCTGTGAAGATGAACTTGAGATAAAGCCTTCCAGAGATACATACAGTGCATATATGTGCATGTGCACGCGTGCGCACACACACACACACACACACACACACACACACACACACACACACACACACACACACACACACACACCTCTGCTGTTAATTCACTAGGCAGGGCCCTGTATCAGAATGCAGTTTCAACCATTCTAGAAGATAATTGATCAAGTTCTAGAAGCCTAACATTAGTGGTTGCGGTTATCACAGGCTTAACATTATTACTTACTTTCCCAATAGACTTCGCTCTCGAGAAAAATCACTAATCACTATAACCAACTCATGTAATATCTCTGTATTCGAATTGTATATTTAAACTATGGAATCACATCCCACTACCGCTGAAATCCATTCGGAATGCAAACTCATTTAAAACAACTAAAACTTCACCTATAAAATCAATGGATGTGCTCCTTATATCTCCAGGATCAATGCCACTGTTATTTTCAGCTTGGCATATCATCAAATCATTTCTCTTCATTCATAATCCTATGTCCAACAGCCAGTCTTTACCAATACCTGAACAGTTTTACTAGCATCTCCCAACTACATACATTGTTTTGTGACACTGCTCACCCCCCACGTATGTACTTCTGATAAAAACCTTATGATAACCATCTATGTAATTATCTATGTACATGCATTATACTGCACCTCTTAACTGCAATATTAACATTTTCTGCACTACCTAGTCCTTTCTTCACCTCAATTTCTTTGAGTTTCTAAGCAGTGATCACATGATCTGTTGTCTTCCAATGCTCAATGATCAATACCTACTAATGCATAAGTATCTCTTATACGGTAGTAGCTGCCTTTATTTGATATGAATGTAATCTAATTATCAGATGAATGTGTAATTATTAATGTACATTACTTAGTCTTTTTATTTATATTTCTGAATGCCTGTTTAATAATGTTTATAACAAAGACCAACACAGAACACACACACACACACACACACACACACACACACACACACACACACACACACACACACACACACACACACACACACACACACACACACCAATCAATAAATACCACAAAACTGCAGACAGGAAACAGAAGTATAATCCACAAGTCTTATGAAGAACTTCAGACCAAGCATTTTCATCATAAATGACTTCTAACCACAAAATTGCTGACAGGAAATGGAAGTATAATCCAGAAGTTTTATTGAGAACTTCAGACCAAGCACTTTCATCATAAATGACTTCTTCAGATTCTGAAGTTTCTGTTCTTGTCTGTCTCCTGTGAAGGACATATTTTTTGTGTGATCAGCATACTTATTTTGTATATGTACAGTTTTATTAGTGTCAAAGTTCAACTTTCATCACCGGCCACAAGCACAACTGTATTGTCTTCATAAATATCTGACACTTTTAATATTCTTTTATATCAGACTGCATATGAGGATTTTTTTTCCATATCCCCTCCCCCCATATGTTATAGCCAAACAGGCTGATGATATTCCTGTGTAAGTTCTCCTATTAAAAGATTATTATGCTTAAATGTATCAATATCAACATATTTGCATTTTTAGTCCCCTCACCTCTTTGTCACTATATTTTCTCTTTCATGCATTTATTTTATTTTTTTTATTTCTATACCTTTCTGTTATTATACGCAACTGTATAGGAACCTTCACCTATCCCACCTGCAAGGCCTGTTGCCCCCTCATAGGTAGCAGAAGTAGTACCATCCCCACTGCCATATAGAGGCACACAGCTCATCTGCTACAGTTGCTTCCAGACCTACTGCCTTACCTGCACCACCTTTGTCATGTACCTCTGCACTGTAAAGTAGTGCAATGGTAACTGCTAGTAGCAGTGCAGGTGGAGGTGACACATGACAGCTGTCAGGATCTGGCAGAGCCTGTGAGAGTGGTAATACACTAGAAGTTGGATTCCTGCATCAGTTGCATGGAGACCATGCTCTTGTAACTTGTTGAGTCGCATCGTTGCCCAGCATTGACTCCACCTTCTGAGGCAGGACTCCATGGTGACAGTTTCCAGGGTGATGAGTAATCACCCACAATATCTAAGCTACCATAGACTGCATCTGAGAACACCCAGTCCTATTCTCCACTCCATTGTTCTCCTCCCTTTTGTGTTATTGTCTACCCATGTATGTTGTATGGTCCTCCCCTCAATATTGCCTTCCCTTTATTTGCCTGTTTCCTTTACCATTGTATTCCCTCTCCCTCTTTGTGTCACCCCACATTGTGTCAGTCATGTCTGCTGTTCCCTGCTACATAACATCCCCATCTAACCAACTTCTTACTTCCATGACTTCCTTCCCCAGCTTTCCCTTATTTAAAAAAAAAATACTCCCACCTCTCAACTTTCCAGATACTTAACTAATGTAAATATGACTGTCTGCTATTGTTTGATGTTCTCATCATAGGTTCAGAGGTAGGTACTAGGCTATCTGCCCGAAGGCATTTATAAGTCTAGCTGGAATGTGTTGGCTTTCGCTGCCGCCTTAGATTAGTTCCCTGTGCCTCTGTCCAGCAGAGCCATTGAAGTGATCCCTGGGGTAAACATTCTGTTTCCCATCCACTCGTCAAGGTTTCTCTTGAAGAGGGTTAGCAAGCAGCTCTGCCTAATGTAGATTGGAATCTTGTTCCAGAGCATTGGAAGTCTCTGGGACATGAATCTATCCCTCCAGCACATCCTATTTATTGTTGTGGTGAGGTTTAGATCCCTGGAGCAAGTGGCTTGAGGGGATATGGTTTTCTTTAGCTGGAGCATGTCCATCAATTCTGGGTTGGACATGGCCTTGTATGTCAGGCAGAGATCACCTCTGAGTAAGCAGTATGCAACCGAGTACAGCTGGAGTTTCTTCAGTCAAGCTGCATAGGGCATCTGCTTGAGGCCAGTGATCCTCTTGGTGAGATACTTCTGTGGTCTTTCCAGTTGTTGCAGGTACACCCCAAATGGGACATTGTACTCTATGATGGGTCTGATGAGTGATGCATAGAGGGTCCAATGACCTCTTTTGATCTGGATGCAAACCCTTTTGTGATTAGGTGGTTCACATAGAAGGATTTTCTAACCACTTTGGCAATGTGATTATCAAAGGAGAGGTTACTATCTACTTGGGTCCCCAGATCCCTTATTATGTCTTCCATATTTAGGGGGCTACCACCTATGTGGTAGTTTGTGGGTACTTTGTTTTTTCCAAAGGGGATGACTATGCACTTTTTGGCATTTATCTTGAGGCCATGGTTTTGACACCAGGTATCTGTCTCAGTGAGACCCTTTTGGAGGATGTCTGTGTCAGCCGGAGAGTCAATTATAGCCCCTAGTTTGCAGTCGTCTGCAAACTTGGTCAGCCATAGTCCTCCTGTGCTTGCCTGTACCTCTGAGAAGTATATGCCGAACAGGAGGGGTCCTAAGACTGAGCCCTGGGGAATGCCACTTGTAACCAGTTTAGAGTCAGACCTAGCTCCCACAACTCTTACCATGTGGGTTCTGTCTGTGAGCCAGTTGGCAACCCATCTCATGACAGGGGTTTATGTTCAGGCTGGTGAGCTTGTCTATAATACCTGAGTAGGGAATGGTGTCGAAGGCCTTTGCGAGGTCTAGGTAGGCTGTGTGGACCACCTTTCCCTCATCTATAGCCTTGGTAACTGTCTCAAAGAATCCACCAGGTTTAGGAGGCATGATCTGCCCTTAACAAAGCCGAACAGGGTAGGGTCCAGTGTTTGGAGGTTCCCAATGTCTCTGTTAATGAGATCCATGATGATGTGCTCCATAGCTCTGCAGACCAAGCTAGTCAGGCTTTTAGGGTGATAGTTCCCAGGATCCGTTGTTGCTCCACCTTTGTGGAGTGGAATAACCATTGCTGAGCGCCACTCTGTGGGCACATAGCCTGCGGAGAGGCTGAGTTTAAACAGTGTGTTTAGGTGAGGGGCTAGTTCATCTTTGAGCTCGTGTAGGATGCAGCCTAGGACATAGTCCAGTCCCATTGATGCTGTGTTTTTGGCTTTGGAGAGGGCTGTTTTAACCTGAGTGTCTGTGATTTCAGGGGAACTACATTCTTCTGGTATAGTTATGGGCCCTTTTGGGGGTGAGAGGGGGGTGAAGTTTGCACTGAACCTGTCTGCCAGGATGTTGGCTATATTGGTCGGTTCAGTGTATTTTGTGCCATACTGCACTAACTCCAAGCAGATCTGAAAATTGCCACTTAGATTCTTGACATAGCTAAAGAATGCCTTGTGGTTATCTTTGGAGTCCATGGCAATTTTTCTTTCGAAGCTAGCCTTGGAAGATTTTATGAGGGAACATAGTTTCTTGCTGATACTGATCAGGGATGTCTTCCCTTCTTGGGATTTTACTTTTTTCTGTGCTAATTTCCTCCTTTTGTTGTATAGCTTGTTTATGGCAGGGGTCGACCAGACTGGTTTCCTTTTCTTGGAGGAATGAGTCTTAGTTTTGTTTGGGATAGCATGATCCATGCATTCTTGTAGGTGCCCATAGAATGCATTGGTAAAGGATTTTGCAGCTTGGACAGCGTTATTCTTTAGCATGGGGACTTTGAAACTTCCCACTTTGGTCTTAAGTAACGTGAAGTTTGCTTTTGAAAAGTTTTTCACGGTGGTTTCTTTGACCAGGGCTGGTGGTGGAATGTGGATATCCAAAGTGATTAGTTTATGGTCAGATCTAACCAACGAGGGGTTGCCGTCTGGTGTGGAACACCAGTCGCCCATGTTGGTGATGACCAGGTCCAATATGTTGTCACCTCTGGTGGGGGTGTTGACCAGTTGATCCAGGGCATTTGAGTTTATAAATTCTAGGAAATGTTGGGCAAGGGAGTTTGTACTTGAGTAGTTTTCCCAGTTAATGTTTGGGTAATTGAAATCACCCAATATCAGGGTGTTTGGCAAGGCCTTTATGTTTCCCAGTGTTTCCAGGAATGCAGAGTGGGGTTCCTGGGGCATGGTGGGTGATCTGTAGCAAGCTATAATTTGAATAACAGTTTTTCCCATTGTTAGTTGCACGTGGATGATCTGCGAAGCATCGTGCTGTGCCACTAACCTGGAAGTGTGGGTATCCTTGATGAATATGGATACTCCCCTGCCTTTTTGTATTTCGGTCTGGGTTTTGTGGCTGAAATGCATGTTATGAGTTGTAGTCTGGTAGTGCTGGGGTGCTCTCTGGAATCTTAAACCAGGTTTCTGTTACTGCACATATATCGATTTTCTCCATACTGAGGAGTGCCTAGAGTGCATGCATTTTGAGGTTTAGACTTCTGTCATTAAGTAGCATTACCCTCAATTTTTTGTTACTTGTGCTATTTACGGCGGTGGGTTTGTCTTTTGAGCATAAATGTTAATTTTCTGACAAATCATTAAAGATTTAAGTCATTCAATTTTACAACTATTTTTATGCTCCAATCCTACCTCCATTGTCTCATTCCTTATTTGCTTACCTTATGTTGAACTCTTCTTGCTTCCTCTTTTCATCTTTGTCCTCTACACCCATTTCCAACCTTTAATTTTGTCAGAAAATTGATAAAACACCCCCACACAAATTCCCAAAAAGGGATTATAAAACCAAATAATCTTTATCTGGTCATACATTCCACAGTGGGTCGCAGAGAGCAATGTTGATGCACATGGCTAACCAAAGAGAAATGTCTCCTCTTATTCTATGGCAAAATTATATCTAAGACTTAGTGGTCTTTTTAATATAATTGATTGGAAATGGAAAACTTGTATGTCCTTGTATTTCACTGTTGCAGTATTCATTACAATAGGGCTCCACTAACAAGGGCAGCCTGACGTCTGGTCAGTATATCAAAGCCTTTAGGTTGCTTTAAGGTATGCCGTACATCACACGTTTGCTCAGAACTTCTTTGTCACCAGTCCGAACGCCATCTCTTGATCATCGATCTGAATGCCCGTTCTGTTGCTGGACCTCAAGGATGCTTATCTTTATATCCCAGTTCATCCCATTTTTCAGGAAGATTTTACATTTCTCTGTTGCTTCCTGGCATTTTCAGTTCTCTACTCTGCCCTTTGGCCTTTCTACTGCCCCAAGGGTATTCACTGAATGTCTCACTCCTGTGACTGGTTTTTGCAGGCTAGGGGGGATCCAAGTCTTTCTCTACCTGGACAACCTCCTGTTTCAAGTATCCTCTCCAGTGACCTTGTTGCAAAATCTCCATTTTGGTTTTCCCTTTTGCAGAGCCTGGGGTTCACTATACATTTCAAAAAGTCTTTTCTGACTCCTTCTTAGGATCATATCTTTCTGAGGTGCAGGATCCAGACTTTTCCCATGATGTCATCCCTGCCGCCTCCTAAGGTCCTAACTCTCATTTCCTTTTTTTTCAATCCCATCTTCCTCTTGCTTCATTAATAGCCAGGGAATTTCTGAGAATTCTGGGGTTCATGGCTTTCACCATTCCTATGCTCCCTTTTGCCAAACTCCACATGAGAAAACTTAATTGGTTTCTAAAGTCAGTTTGGCTTCAGCATTCTCATTCCCTCAAATATTTAGTTCCTTTTCTTCCATGTCTCAAGCAGGAACTTCTGTGGTGGATTCAGCAGTTGATTCTCAGTCCAGGGAACCCTTTTCATCCACCTCTTCCCTCTCAGGAGCTGTTTGCAGACATTTCAGATGTGGGATGGGGGAGCAGCATTTAGCTCCTTAAAGGTGCAGGGAGTCTGCTTGCCTCATCAACAGAAAACACCACATGAATGTCAAAGAGATGAGAGCTCTTCTGCTGGCTCTTTAGGCCTTTCATACTCTCTTCTCCTCAGGACCTCTCAAGGTGTTTACAGACAATACCGCAGTGATGTGATATGTCAGCAAACGGGAGGTGGGGAAAGGGACTTGTTTCTTCTTTGCCAGTTGGCTGTCCTAGTGTGCAAAATAGCTGTCCAGTATCAAGTGACACTTTAGGCAGTCTACATTCCCTCAGGTCAAAAACATTGTGGCAGACTCTCTCAGCAGGTCCATAACTCAATCCCATGAATGGATGCTTCGCAAGAATGTATTTCTGGACATTGTTCACTAGTGGGGTACTTCTGAAATGGATCTTTTCGCTTCCCCTCTGAACAGACAACTTCCTCTGTTTTGTGCCAGAGTCCTAGGCCCTCTGATATGGAAGGTAGATGCCCTCTCTTTTTCTTGGAAGGGGATGTTTCTTTATGCCTTTCCTCCCCTTCTCAAATTCCAAAAGTCCTGTTCAAAATACAACAGGATGCTCCCAAAAGCTTGTTGGTGACTCTCTTTTGGCTGAGACAGCATTGGTTCCCTCTTCTTCTGCATTTAGCCAAGGGCAGTCATCACAAGTTACCTTGCAGGGTGAACCTACTCACACAAGACAAGGGATCTCACATCCATCCCTACCCGTCCACTCTTCAACTGACACTGTGGGTGGTAGGATTTTGATTCCTCATAGACACTTTTTTTTTCTGAGAATGTGCTTAGGGTCAGTCATACAGGGGGCCAGGGAACCCATTACTAGGAATTCCTATTTATCAAAATGGAAGAGGTTTTCTGTTTGGTGTCTTTCTCATAAGCTATATCCACTTTCTGTGGATGTTCCTTTGGTTCTCTCTTATCTGTGTGAACTGCTCAATGCTGGGTTGGCTTATTCTTCTTTTAAGGGCCGCTTACAGCTTTTTCTGGTTGTATACCTTTATCACCTACTTTAGCTTCTAGATTTGAATTTAAACAACTCCTTAAAGGTGTCCTTCATATTAGCCTTCCTAGGAGGCATGTTCCTCCTCCCTGGGATCTTATTTTTTTTTAGAAAAATTGACGCAGCCTCTTTTTGAGCTTCAACTTCCTTGCAACATTTCTCTTAGAAGACCGTACTTTTGTTAGCCCTTACTTCTGCCAGATGGGTGTCTAAGCTTCAAGGCCTTATGGCTTGTTCTCCTATTTTGATGTTTCATAAGGATAGGGTATCCCTTCATACTAATCTTCTTTTATGCCCAAGGTGATGAATGAGTTGTCCCTTAATCAGTCTATTCATTTGCCCACTTTTTCCCTTCTCCACAATCTGTCTGTGAGAAGGTGCTGCACATGTTGGATGTGCATAGACCAGTCAGATTTTATTTGGATAGGACTAAGACGTTTTGTAAATCTGAGCAATTCTTTGTTTCCTTTCATCCTAGGTCCTTAGGATTTGCTGTGTCCAAGCAAACTATTTCTTCGTGGATTTCTAAAGCCATTTCTTTTTGTTATTCTTTTCATGGTAAGAGCCTTCCTTCTTCTGTTAAGGCTCATTCCACTAGAGCTGTGACTTCTTATGGTGCTTTTTTCAAAGGTTTGTATACTAACTCTCTTCTTGAGGCAGCTACTTGGACTTCTGTGCATACATTTACCAAGCATTATGTTGGATGGAATTTGCAGAGCTACAGCTGGTTTTGCTAGGCCATCCTTTATGGCTTCCCATAAGGCTGTGCTGGTCCTTTCCCCTCCTGCTCTTCTTCCTGAGCTTTGTCACTCTCCCTGTTATAATGAATGCTGCAACAGGCAGATGGAAGGAAGGAGTACAGTTGTGTAAAATCTGACCATAACAGTAGATGTCCTTCTCTTCACTGTTGCATTATTCACTCCCTCCCTCCCTCTCCTCCCCCTGGTCCTTTTTCTCTTCTGGATGTACTGATTGCCTCTCTTCTCCTTAAACTGGTGATCCTACTGGGGCTCTCATTTCTGAGGATGGTATGTTCAGACGTCACCTTTATGCCCTACATTATGCGAGGAGCATACGTGTGATGTATGGCGTACCTTAAAGCAACCGAAAGGCTTTGGTATACTGGCCGGAAGTTAGGCCACCCTTGGCAGAGAGTCCCTAATGTAATGACTACTGCAACAGTGAAGAGGACATCTACCATTATGGTAAGATCTTACACAACTGGACTTTCTTTTTTGATCATTTTAGTGAGTTGAAGAAATGGATTTTTGACAAAAGGTAAGTCAGATAGTTTTGTTAGAGTATGTGTGCCATGGCAATCTGTGTGAAATGCTTCATAATACAGTCTATGTAATATTTGTGTTACAGATTACCTAAATGCACATCATCTAAACAAAACTAATAAAAAAGTGATATAATACACACTTCATCTAATCTTAATCTATATAACATAAGCGTGTAGACAGCACTCTAACAAAAGCCTGTTTTACAATCCAAGTGTAAATTTTGTTAGTTGTCTTACTTTTTTTTATTAAGGAGGTATGGGAAACAGTGCTGGTTAGTAATGTTTTAATTGCATATGTGGTGTTAGATACTATAAGCTAGAAGTAGATGAAGTGGATGATATATGTATTAGATCACTTGATTTCAACTGTGTTTAGATGAAGAATGTGTGTGTATATCTATATCTACATATATATATATATATATATATATATATATATATATATATGTGTGTATGCGTGACTGAAAGATAATGTAAAAGAACCAAAAAAAAACTACAGCCTGACTCTAATATAATTAGGGCAGACCGACAATTTAAAAACACTCTAAGAGTTTGCTGTTCTATGTTCTAGCACCTATGAAATCTCTCCTTATTCAAATATCGTACCTAAATTTCACCGTACAGAATTACTGCTACTCCTATTAAAGGTAAATAACGATTCATCGCTCTTTACATCTCAGCAGGAATCATCCTAACTAATAACTGTTAACTAGTAAAATTTAATAAACGCTGGACAGTACTCTAATAATTAAAACGACCAACAGAGGCTTTATGAAGAAGACAGTGATAGTGGTACTATGGATACATAGGTGTAATGGAAATTACAATTAAAAAGTTATTGCAGAGCTGAGCTGTCAATAAAATATCAGAGGAGCCTAGACCTAATGACTTTAACTATTTATGCAGCTAGGTTGAGGATAGGTATAGTCCGTTTGTTTGCTTGTGGGTGCATACTGGACTCTTGTTTGCACAGTCCAAATATACAGTCTTAGAATATCTGTATAACACAATCGAAGTGTACAGTCTTAGAATATCTGCACAACACTGCACTGGGTGTTAAGGAAAAGTTATCAGGAATCTTCTCTGACATTTATGGAAGTTCACTTTGTGTGTTTTATAGATCTTGACTGCATATTCTTGGTCTCTGTACAAGAAGCATGGAAAATTTTGATTGCTCCTTGTGCTTTGAAGTATATTGGAAACAGATTGTAAAGTTTCCTACTGGAGTGATGTGTGGATATCATGACTTGGGTCATCTTTGCTAATGCCTTGAAGGATTTGCTCCTGGAAAATATGGGAAGGAGGCAGCTGATAGTGGGGTCTTTTTCTTGGAAGCAGTTTGAGGTCATTGAAGCCTTTTTGTCCTTACACAACCCAGATATTTTAGCAAATATTGAGTAGTGGAGCAAAGATGACACCTCTCCAATGTAAGTTATCATTTCCAGGGTAGAATTACATAATTAGTGATTACCTAGCAAATGAATATGAGGAATATTTTTGTATTAATAAAGAACAACATAAAAGCTTCCCTTAAATGTCAAAGTACATAAAGCAATGAAAATGGAGCCTAACTTGCTATCTCATAGCGCAGCATCCTACTTGCTTTAGCTGTATGTCCTCTATCCCACTAACCAGAATGCATTACAAAGCCTCCTGTATTAAATATTTCTAGATTCTAAACCCTTTTAATGATACTATCATTATCTTTCTGGGTGACTTTAATGTTATTTTCCTCAGCTCAGTCAACAAATGACTTGCAAGATGACCTTAGTGACAAGGGCCTTGTCCAGCTCATTGCAGAACCTGCAAGACTCAACTTTAAATCAGGTGATCATTCAGTGCTTGCCCTCATAATTACCTGCATTCCTAATAACATTGCTTTTATCTCTATGCTTCTTTCCTCATTTAGTGATCATTGTCCCATCACACGTAACCCCAACTTACCATCCCAAAAAGATTCTCCCAAACTAATAAACTTTCAACAACTCAAGTTTCAAACATATCACTGCTCTGCATGGGGAACTCTCAAAATGAACTCGATATCATTCCTTACAAACCTGGATCCCTCTGTAGTAAGACTACATTAAGATACCTCCTAGAACTTCTGCAGAATAAATACTCCCCCAAAGCCACGTGCCTAATACGAGCCAGACAGAATCTTCAGGCAGCCAGAAGAATGAGCTTTTTTTACAGGCTTAAGAGAAGTCTGATCTTGGAAATGGTTTAAATTATAATCCACAGTGAACAAGCAGCACATAAGTATTACCTTATGAAATTTAGCAAGAAATCTACCAGAAGACATAAAGCTGTATCATGCAAACTAGTCTCCTGAATAACCAGGAACACTTCTGGAACCTTGTCAGTTAGTAAAGGGATGCATTTACTATAAAACTATACTAATGGATGATACAGGGCTCTGTTACCAACAGGCTTCCTTAGTGAACTCATTAACGTCCGTCATACCTCCACACCAAACACTAATCCTTTCCACTGCCATTCTTAGCCACTGTTTTACATCCTTCCATTATGAATGTGTGTGTTTTGAGCATATTTGTACGTCTATATTAATTAATTTCATATTCATTCTGTCAATTAATATTTTTCACATATAAGCATTAGTCACATTTCATCCAATAAGTTAGATATATACATATATTTTATTCTTCATTATGTAATACTTTTGCCTCTATGCTATTATTGCTTTTAGAGTGTTCCATGAAATGTATTATAATGAATGGAAATAATGATCTCAGTAGATTCGTTTTTGTGTCTCTTCGTTATTTCCATTCTTTCAAAAACAGTTGGAATGTAATTGATAAGACACTTAACTGTCATATTGATTCATGTGCTCCTTATAACTATTTCTTCTTTTCTTTTTTATTATGACATTAGTTATATACATTATATATTACTTTTGGTCGTTCTTAACTGTCGACACCAACATAGCTAGACTTGAACATGGTCTGATGTTCAAATATTATTTTTGCCCGGACAAATTAAATTATTGTTACACTCAGATTCTAATACATGAGTTCATTAAACGCCATAGGCATTTTGCGGTTGAAGTCTGACTTAAGACACGCATTAAACACTTTTATACAAACGTCTTTGAATTTAGGCATTTTATGGCACGGCTACATAATATGTAGTTCTTAAGAATATCACAAAGACTTTGATTTTTATTTATTTAGTTTAAATAGCGATTGTCTTTTGAAGCAGGCATCTTTGCAATTAGAGACAGTTTTATGACCCTTACTGAACTAATGTGTTTGGTTTTTGTGAGTATATTGTCATACTGTTCCATCAATACGCGTTGGCTTGTTGTCAACATGCCATGTTTGCTTCTGCGTGGTTTGGATGAATAGGTATGGACATTTTAATCTAAAAGAAGTTTTATATTGCCTGATCCGCTTTGTTTCTTTGGGAGATTGTGTTTGTGCATACCGGAGGTGGGTTTGTCTGCCACTTTGAGTACTCCGGTTTGGGCTTGTATAGTGTGTCTATCTGGACCTATGTTGAAGGATCTTTCGGTGAGATTATCGGTGCTGTATGTTTTAATTTCACATGGATCCGGACATTGTGGTTATGTATTTTGGAGTCTGGGAGAAAAAAATTTTTTATATCTTGTTTCTCTGGTTTTTTGCAAAGCTTTTTCAACACTTCCTACAATCCATCAGCTGTTGATGTGTGTTCCGATCACACAGTTTAGGAACACCTAGGATTTAAAGCGGCAAGCCTTATACTTTAAACTACAGATCAGTTGATATTGAGACTAGGGTATTATTTTGTTAACATTAAAAGCATTTTTAAGTTTAATGTAGAGCCAACTTTGGTATGTTTCATCTGGTCTATTATTTTGATTATTTACCTTGAAGCGGGTGTTCAACTGGTTGGCGTCACAGAACTTAAATTGTTACAATAAGTTGTGTTTCATTTAATTTTTTAGAAACCCGGTTACATTTTTATGTTAATATACCGGGATTTTGAATTTTAAATTTATATGTGTTTTTAATATTGGTTGCATAGATCGAATTTGATGCAATATTATAAACATCCGGAGCATTGAATTATATATGTTTTTTGTCCTTTTGGACTTGTGCTTTTTATTAAACAGTTTAGTTGTTCTGTTTAAAATTTCTATCGCCACTTTAAGAATACCTGTGGCTAAATCACATAATTAATTACAGATTGTTTTGTGTTAGGGCCTGCATGCCAAAAGTTTTGTATATAAGAAGACTAATTTTTTACTGATAATTACACCTGAAGAAGCGTAGTCTATCTACGTGAAAGCGCTTGTGTGGTTTTATGCTTCAATAAAAGATTTTACAGCTACTCGACTTCTCCATGTGGTGACTCCTGTTGGGATCTGATATCATCATCCTTCCATTATGCTTCAGATTAAAGTGAAGAAAAAAATAAGTAATCACAAATCTTTTTGACCAAATCCCAGCTGATGTCACTAAAGGGGCATGTGGTTTGCATCCATCTGTTGTTCATCTTCTCCAATACCTTTACAACATTTGCGTCATCAGAAATGTCTTGCCAGTTCTGTGGAAACCAATAATTGTAAAATCCATTTCCAGAGTTGCTAAACAAGGTCATTAAATTATTTCAGAACATCCATACTACCTTCTGTAGGCAAGATCTTTGAAAAACTAGTGTACTTTGTTATGTAGAGACATAAAAATGCAACACAGATTCTTGTCAGGAAGAAGCGTAGTGATGGAGTTGTAAACTCTCTCTGCATTAACACGGATGAAGGCAACAGAGGCAGTATTCCTATACCTAACCAAAGCCTTTTACATCATCCACTTCTGCTTCACATTATAATTGCATTAGTAATAAGCAGCGAAGCTCTTACCTAGTTTAAGGATTTTCTAGGTAAGTGAAGCTTTGCTGGGCAATTTGAATGTACAGGTTTTGAGGCCATGTCTCTGAAAGTATGGGTATAAAATATGCTAGTAGAGTACCAATAGAATTCCTGTAGCCCTATGTAGAAAATAGGCTTCCTCATACATACAGTAAGCACTCAGTCACTATTGCACATGCTGAATATTCTACCAACCAATACTAGACAGTGCCCCCCATCCCAACTGCCTACCAAAAATATACCTGGTTTGAAACTATGAAGTTAAAAAAAATGCAGTTACATTACTGTTTTGCTTTCACATAAACATTAGCCAAAGGTCAGCGCTTGTACTCACTCCATCTCACTACACCCAGATGCATAGCAGTCTTGCAAAGGCAGAATTATAACAGTAAATAGTAGGACCACTCATTTCATTTACAGACAGCCCCCGCCATACCTGTTACCTACCTAAAATAGGAGGTCTGGCCTTGCCATCATCCGTAATAATGTTTTCATTACTGTATTGAATTGATGCATGCAAATAGTCAGAGTTTACATTCTGTCTTATTTCACCCAAATACACATTAGTCATGCAAAGTCAGAAGTATTACACCAAAGCTACAGTGCCAAACATTTCATTCACAAACAGCCATCATATCAATTGCTGACCTAAAGTATCTGCTTTGACCCTGCCAGGATTAAAACAAAAATAGTAATGACTGTATTAATTTATTCTGTTGCATAGAAACAGTAGTCACAGGCTTGTATGACAGGTGATTTTACTCAAATACACATTAATCTTGCAAAGCCAGAATTACGACATTAAACAGCAAGGCCAGTCAACTAATTTAATTCACAACCCCCCCATTACCTAACTGAGTAGCTGCTTTTTACCTGTCAGGATTAAAGTAGAAATAATAATAGTTGCATTGCATACCAGCATTCCTTTCATTTTGTAG
The DNA here is from genome assembly GCF_019279795.1 of Protopterus annectens. Classification (NCBI taxonomy): domain Eukaryota; kingdom Metazoa; phylum Chordata; order Ceratodontiformes; family Protopteridae; genus Protopterus; species Protopterus annectens. The sequence goes on from NC_056726.1 coordinate 380,397,963, forward strand.
ACAGAAACATTAGTCATAGCTTGTGTGTGCCAGCCAAATACACATTTCATTTTATTTATTTTACTGTTGTTTACCAAGGTTTCTGCATCCGGCTTTAGTTGAAAAAATACTATATTCAGCATATGTTGGGGAGAAAAGAGCCAACATATTATAAACATTTTTAAACAAACATTCAGTATACATGAACAGACATGACTTAACATACATTAAGAAATGCTTGTAAACTTGATAATTATTTTACATTTATCTTAAAGTACAGACAGAAAAGTATTATAGTTTTGTAAAGCTAGAATTTCAACAGTAATCAGCAGGGCCATTTCTTCCATTCACACATAGCCCCAGTCTCCACTGACAACCACAACCACAGTATACGACTTGATCTTGTGAGGTGAAAAGCCAAAACAACAACAAAAAAGACAACATGGTCATTAAGGTAAGTACTCTTTTTTTTCCACATAAACAATACTCAGAGTTCAGAGCTTGTGGTCGATCTTACTTCACTCAAATGCACTTTACTCTTTTAAAGCAAGCCAGAACTGCAGTCAATCTATTCGCACATAGGTATTGCCCCCATTCTAACTGCCTACCCAGAGAATCTGCTTTGAACCTACAATGTTTAAAATTACAAAAATAAAAGATCATGGCTACATTACTGCATTTCTTTCACATCACATAGCCAAGGACTTGCATGTGATCTTACTTCAGTTCACCCATACACACTGTACTCATGCAAGAGTACAGTTTGTTTCAACAACAAAACATTGACAAACAGTCGTAATTTATCTTGACTAACCCTACAAAAAGATATTAGGTAAAATAAAAGAACATGTCATCAACAAATGGCCCCCAGAATACACTGCATACCTAGTATCTTTTTGACTCCTGCCAGGATATTATATTAACAGCAAAAAAAAAAAAAAAAGTCATCAACAGCCCCCAAAACACATACACTGCCATGGTCAACCAGATACTAGTGGTATGTTATATTAAAAAAAAAAAACATTGCCTCCCCAGAATCTGTTTAACTCTGCCAAGATAGTACATTTAAAAAAAAGTCATCAACAGCCCCCAAAACACATACACTGCCATGGTCAACCAGATACTAGTGGTATGTTATATTAAAAAAAAAAAACATTGCCTCCCCAGAATCTGTTTAACTCTGCCAAGATAGTACATTTAAAAAAAGTCATCAACAGTCCCCAAAACACATACACTGCCATGGTCAACCAGATACTAGTGGTATGTTATATTAAAAAAAAAACATTGCCTCCCCAGAATCTGTTTAACTCTGCCAAGATAGTACATTTAAAAAAAGTCATCAACAGTCCCAAAAACACATACACTACCTACTGCTATCTGGTTGACCTTGCCATATTCCACGTCCAGGATATTACAAATAAACTTTATTCAAGTCCTGCACCAAGCAGTATCTGGTCGATCCTGCAGGAAAAAAATAAAGAAAAGTATCTGGTTGACCATGCCAGGAAAGTGTCTCGTTGGAAGTGAATGTGAGAGCAACAGGACTAATCAGCAGCCATGTCACGTACTCAGATTACATGACATGGCTGTTGATTTACCAGCCCAGTCTGACTCCAGTTTACTGAGGTCAAAACCGCAATGACTTCTGGGCATATTCATTGATGCCTGCAGTCTTCTTAATCCAGATTATTTTTAAAACAGTCTGGCAACAAGAAAAGTCATTTTTTTCCTTTTTACAGCAGAACTCAAGCATGCATGCACGCTGCTCCCAATTTTGCGAATTATTGCAGCTTCCACATTACACAGTAATTTGCAGTTTGCACTGCTACTGGTGTGTAAAAAATATTTAAACCTTTTTTTTTGTTTTTGACAACTTGGGGGCTGTAGCCCAGCAGTTGTATACCACAAGCCACCCCTGGAGTTCCTATAATTTTTTCTTCTCTCCAAACTGTTCTAACCACATTTGTGATTTGATCACTTTTGCTTTCCTAAAAATACATCACTTTTTTATTCTTAAACTAAAAAAAATGACTACCAATTCAGCCCCAAAATGAATTAGTACTAAGCCCTCTTATTCATTTTATGCTGTCACCACCCACACTTCCCTTCTTGCATACCTTAGATTACAGCTTTTGATCACTTAACCTCTCTTTTGAAATTGTTGATTAGTCATTTAGTTGTGTCACACTTTGTGACCTCAAGGACTGCAACACACCAAGCCTATCTGTTAACATCTAGTTCTTCAAGCTTTTCCAAATTCATATTCACTGGTTCAGTAATGCCATCCATCACCTTAACCTCTGCTGCTTCCTACTTCGATTTATACCAACATCGGTGTCTTCTCTTGTGAGTCCTCTCTTCACATAATGTGGTCATAGTATTTCAGGTATAGGTTTACTACTGGATCTTCCAGGGAAAACTGTCTGGGTTTATTTCTTTAAGTACTGACTGTCTGAATCTTCTTGCGGTTCACAGGATTCTCGAAAATTCTTTCAACATCTAAGTTCAAAGGGAATGATGCTTCAGCAATACAGTCTGATTTATAATCCAGCTATAAAAACTATTGTTATTACTGTGAAAAAACATAGCTTTGCCTCTACGGACCTTTGTTGACAATGTGATGTTTTTGCTCTTTAGAATTATATGTAGATTTATCATAGCATTCCTTTCTAAGCATCTTTTCATTTAACAGCTGTAATCACTGTCTGCAGATATCTTTGAGCCTAGGAAAATAAAATCTGTCACTGGCTCTACTTCTTTCCTGTTTATTTGCAAAAACAACATAATTTTAGTTTGTTTAATGTTAAGGAACAAACCAGCTTTTGCTCTTTCTTCTTTTACATTCATCGACATTCTCTTCAGCTGTTCTTCACTTTCAACTATCAGAGTGGTATCTTGCATATCTGAAGTTGTTAAGATTCCTCCAGGCAGTTTTAATTCTGCTATATGATTTCTCTAACCCAACATTTCACATGATATATTCATTATATAAATTATTTTGCATGACAGTATACATCCTTTTTTGCAATCCTTTCCCAAACTTGAACCAGTCAGTTACCCAGCTTTTGGTTGTAACAGTTGCTTCTCGTTCTCAAGACAGAGTCTTCATTAGGCAAGCAAGGAGACTTGGGATCCTCAGAAGTAATTGGTGTAATTTGTTATGATCCATATAGTCAGAATCTTCAGAATAATTAATAAAGAAGAAGTAAATAAGTAAATATTTTTCTGGAACTTTCTTGCTTTCTCTGTTACCAAGTGAATGTTCATAATTTGATCTCTGGTCCCTTTTAAAACCAATGTCTCCATCTGGCAGCTCTCTATGCATATATTGCTGGGGTCTGGCTTGTAGGATTTTAGGTATTCCCTGGTTCTTTTTTCCACAGGGTTTTATTGGCAGTAGTACTGAAGTCTGTTGCAATTTCCTTTCAAGTGGGACATATTTGTTCTGAACTTTCTGCCATGACCTGCCCATGTTGGGTCACCCTACATAGCATGGCTCATAGCTTCACTGGGTAACATAAGCTCCCTCACCATAATAACTTAATGGTCCTTGAAGAAACCCCTCTATTTCCTTCTTGTAAATACCTAGAGCTAAACTTTACCACACTACCCACAATTCTTCCAGTCTTGGCCCTAAAATATAGGAATCCTTGTCTACAAAATTAAAAGAAAGATCCTGGCTAATAAAAAAAAATCTGTTAAAGGCTTCATGTACTTGCTTTCAAAATAACAAAATTTCATAACTCACTTAGTACAAATTTCTCAATGTGTATCATATTCTGTCTGTAATCTACTCACTTATACACAGATAAAAAAGTTGTCCATGCCTTTTCACTTCCTAACTGTGACATCATTTCCTCCCCTTCATTCATCCTGCTCATCTATTACTTCCGCACTCAGCCCATCCACCATTTTCTCTAGTGCCCTTGAACTTTCTTTTCTTCTTTCTTTAGACTTTTCTATCTCTCCTCCATTTTCTTGCCCAGCTGTGAATTCAAAGCATGTGCTATAGTTTGTAGATAACGTAAACGTTGAATTCTCTGAGCGCTGTAATGTATGGCATATGTCACTCAATAACTTTAACATAAATGTCAACTGACAATACAACCAGTAAGTTGATTATGTTGCTGCATCATTCTTTTATTTTGTTGATGTGTAATATGTACTTCTTGTAATCTCCACTTTTTTTGTTATCTCCCTCAGGTTGAGCATAACAATGGATCACTGAGATCAGTGCCTTAACACAGTTAACAAATTAAAATAAAACAAAACAAAATAAAATAAAATCTTTTGTTTACCCCTCACACTTTTACCACTTCTGGGATCTTAAATATTGGGAGACCATAGATTCTGGTACTGCTCTGAATTTTGCAGGATACGTTCTACATTTGGATCATGGAGCAGGTTGTGAGGAGACTGCTAGATTATTTGTAGAGAGGCTGGAGAGATTAGATTAGCCTTCAGGAATCAAGTAAGAGAAGATAAATTGCATAGCTGTATCAACTATGAAGGGCCAAGACTTATTTTGCCTTTTACTAAGTTGCATGGTAAGATACTTAAGAAGTGGAACTATGTTGTCAAAGTATAATTGGAAACCCCAGCAAATGTATATCTCTTCCTTAGAGTCTTGGGTGCAAACTTTTGATACAGATGTACTTTGCATTTTTGCAGATGGGCTTGTCCTTTTTATCTGCAGCCAGAAGTTGTGCCTTATCAGTTTAGTTAAATTATTTAACATGTTTTTGACAAGTGCCTTGTTAGAGGTGGCTGGTGGCTGAAATGTCCTGTGTAGTGGGCTAGGGAGCAGTAGTTTTAGGGCCAACAAAAATTTTGGTTTGAGTGAGGAGTTAGTGTCAGAGCCCTCCATCCCTTTTATCAGAGCCACACATTTTTGATTCCAGTTTTGCCTGCTTTCAAGCTCTTCAAGGCATTGTTCTATAGTCTGTAAATTGAGAGCACATGACGGCACATTCCTTTCACACTGGGGAGGCATGTACATCAAGAGCAGATTCCACAAAAACTGTTTTACCAGCTCAATGGGCGCTTAGACAAAGCCTTAAACTGAGTCGCTTCTTTCAGCACTCTCAAATCTAGTAAAAATTGTCTATTTTACTAGATTGTAAGTCAGGCTGCAAATGGGTCTCTAGAAACCCATTATTCAGAAATGTTGCCATGCTCGTATCCACACAATGTTGGTACTGTGGGTGAAAGTATATCTGAATATTAGAGCTTTCAAGTAGTGAAAATTCATTAGGCAGATTATCAATTACACAACTTACTGGTACAAGTACAGACATGTTGCCATTTAAACTTACTGTCTGCCTGTTAGTGGGATGGAACAATCTTCCCAAATTTGTATCACAGCTGCAGCAAGCCTCACCCCCCCCAAAAAAAAGAAATGTCACCCCAAGGGAAAAAGAAAACCTCAACATTTTTTGGTGACACCTGTCTCTGCTGTTTCTAACCTGTACAGGCTGCACACTTTGCCCAGTCAGCAGTGGGGAGAAAAGGTCTGCTCTGCAGAGTAGCTGCTTCTTTTCAACTTTCAACACATGGGAATATTACTCACAGCTGTAGGAGTGACAATGACTTATCTCTGATAGGATATATTTTTTTCTTTTTTTTTTTTGTGGGTAACATAACATATGTTTGCACGCTTGTTTGTTTGTTTCATTTGGACTGTGTTTTCCAACTAGGATGATGTCTGAGAGAAAATTCACAAATAGCTGTACTAATTCTGAACATATACAAAACTGAAGGCATAACCAAATGCAAGTTTCAAAATGTAACAAAATGCAAATTAAAAGACACAACTCAACATGTTTAAAAGTCATATAACTTATTTGGTACATAATATAAAAACTGTTCATTATGTCAAGCAATAGTTTAACAGAGTACTGTAAAGCACACAGGTCAGAATTTTATAAATAAAGAGACCATTGAAGCAATTTGCATCCAGATTGCTAATCTTCATTCAATTATTAGACAATGGTAGTCACAAGTTATAACTGCTTTAGTAATGTATCACAGTCAGCCCTGGTAAACATTAAAAAGTGCATGCCATCCTGCAGAAGGGCTGTATGGGTGACTGTCTGGCTTGGCATAATGCTGAGTATGACACCTGCCTTACAAGTGTACCACTGCACCAACAAGGGTATTGCAGGCAGTGGTCTGTGCATTGAGGTGCCTTCTGTCTCTCTGACAGCAGTGCTCCCCCCACAAATCACTTGCCCACACACATACACACATAAATACATACAGACACACACACAGACATACTAGCATTCATGCAAAACATGCAGGCACACTGGTACACTATTACTCATGTGCAGACACACAGGCACACTATCTGTCAAGCATAGACACAGACTCTGATGCACTGTCATTTATAGACAGAAAGTGCCACACTGTTACTCATTTACACAGACACAAACACACACTTTTTCCTCTCTCTCTGTCCCTCTGTTTATTTCATAAACACACACACACACACACACACACACACACACACACACACACACACACACACACACACACTAGAGTCCCTGCTCCATGGACACAACCTTATGTACCTGGTGAAGCCACAATGGCACAGCCTTTGTATGCAGTCATCTCCAGTCAGGGCAGGGGTCAGTTAATAAAAGTTTCAACCCCAATGGCCATGACTGCAGTGTATCTGTAATTAGCATATTATGTTGATGAGGGAATCTGTACAGCAGCTGCTTCCACTAGCAGTAGTTTGGCTGTATCACAGGTTTCAGAGTAGGTTAGATTTCGTGTAGGAAGTATGCTTTTTTGCAAGACAGAGCAACCCAAGATGCATGGCTATGTCCCAATGGAGTCCCCATCTTACCATCAGTAACCTTCCTTGGAAGGGTGATACTAATGCTTAGCTATGTTGTGCTGAACACTCCATCTGCATTCCTTGGCAGCTGGATACTGTGCTGTTGCATTTGCCTTAATGCATCTCCATTTGATACGTACTGCATACCTGGGGGACTCCAGGTACATAGCTGTGTGTGTCCCTACGCAACTGTGCTCCAATGGGGCTGGGAACTGAATTTCAAAGGGCATTCTATATGCACTATACTGCACATTGACTACACAGCTGCACATACCATGTTCATGAATAGCACACTTAATCTTCCTTAGTGGTTACTTGAGGAAGGAAGCCCCTGAACTTGTGGGCAGTGAAGAGTACAAGTAGAGAGGAACCTTGATTCTTGTCTTTGATGAAGGAAAACAGAGGATATAGTGTAGTACCAGGGAATAACTATGAAGTAGGTAAAGGTGTGGGACCAGTATTTAATGAAAGCAGAGGCAGTTTTAAAAAGCAGGAACGAACGGGTGGGGAAAGTTAAATCAACCCAAAAAGTCATGCTGTTTTTAGCACCATAGATTCAAGTGGAGTCAGTCAGTTTTATTAAAATTTTGGGCTGATTTGTCTTGTAATTTGTGCTTTTAGGTGGTTAGGCCTAGTAGAAGTGTCCTCTTAAGTGATCTATTTTATTTTAGTTATCACTGTGACAATGTGAGGTATTGACAGCTGTACCAGGAGAAGTAGGGCAGTGGTTGTGCAACATATGCCAACATGGCTAGCTGGAATTTTGGAAAGAATTATTTGTCATTTGTGTATCAAATTGATTTGTGCAGATGCTTGTGTTGAAAAACGTATTTGTAAACTGCTAGTGTTAAAACATGTACCAACAGTGGGTCCTGACTGTACTGTAACTGAAGGAATGTGTATATGTTAACAGAGGATACTGGAAGAGAAGAGGTTGATCTCAGTATAGCTAAGTTTGAAAAATAGTAAGAAATTAAATTACTTAATTTAGGCCATAAAGATTCTATCTTACAGCTCTGACTGCAGCCAGAAATTAAATGTCAGTGCCAGAGAATGGTTTATTAGCTCCTGTAGAAAGAGTGGAAGTGTTTTATGGTTTTAGGATATCCAGATGCTATAACACATCTCAGAAAAGCTGTATCCATGTATGGTAACACGTATGTGCTGAATTCTGGTTCAGTTTCTAGCAATGGGGGTAGCATGGGAACCAGAAGTCAGATGAACAGATGTATGTCATGTCATTCTGTAATCTAGGACAAAAATGATGTTTTAATACCAGATGAGAGAGAAGTCTCAAACCACTCTGTTTTTGGAACCTGACAAAGAAGGACCTCTCACCTACTTGATCTTGCCTTGTTCTAGTATGTGACCAGGGATTAGTTATTCTTTAGATCAGCAGAAAAATATAGTGAGATTAGCTAAGTACTGTTTTTCTGTATCTGTGTGAATCTATTCATCTGTGTTATTTTAATATTTCCTGTGATTGAAAGTCTGGTGTTTATTATCAATTGATATTTAGTATTTTCATGTTTTTTTTATTAATATTAAATATATTTAAACTTTTCACTGTGGATAGTCCTTCATAGAATATTTTAAGCTTTGGGAATGCTTATATCTATTTGGTGACTCGGTGGCCACTCCTGAAAACCTTACTGCATTGGTCAAACACTATAATTTGTATTAATATTATAGGTTCATAGATTAGTACTAGGCTAACTGCCCTTGTGAGCCATTTTAAGCCTAGCCAATTATCCCTTGTGAGACTCAAACCCTGCACCTTGTGTTTGTAAGGCAAACACCTTAACCATTAGGCCACCCTCCCAACCGTAATTTTCCTCAGTGTAGTTGGATACCCTTGTAAGAGCCTTAGAGTAGCTGGCTTTGGAGTGAATGCTTATATCTATTTGTTGACTATGTGGCCACTCCTGAAAACCTTACTGCATTGGACAAACACTATCATTTGTATTAATATTAATTTTACTTAGTGTAATTGGGTACCCTTGTAAGAGCCTTAGAGTAGCTGGCTTTAGAGTGCCTGGTGGCAGTGTAACTACTTTATAGTCTAGGCAGAAGGGAACATAGCTAGTAACTTTCACAGGTGTGTGTGTGTGTGTGTGTGTGTGTGTGTGTGTGTGTGTGTGTGTGTGTGTGTGTGTGTGTGTGTGTGTGTGTGAGTGAGTGTATGCATGTGTGTGTGAGTATGTTTTTGTGTGTGTGCAAATCAAATCTCTAAGAATGCGTGTGTCGGCTGCTTGGAGCAGGGACATGAAGCACTGGTTTCAAAGAGAGGGTGCTGGAGGACTTGGCTTGACCACTCGGCTGAGGAATCAACTCTACAGCTGTACCAGTGGGGAGACTCACTGGGGCACCGGAGAGAGAGAGAAATCCATACCCCAGACTGAGAGTGTGTTCCCTGTGTGCTCTTAGGGGATATTGTGCTTGATGCAGAGAGCTGCATCTGGACATACTGTGTGTATCTATTTTTATTCCAAGTGAACGTCCCTCTCTAGTGTCAGTAGTGAGATTCAGGCTCCTTGATTACTGGCCCAGAGTGGGGATGTCACAATCACCATAAACAACAGCAGTTATGCAATACTGGATACACGTTACCTTTAAACAGGTAAAATGTCTTAGTAAACAATGATAGCAAATATATGAGGTGGAAGCTAAATATGTAATATTACTGTTTTTGCTTTAGGTGATTTTCATCAGTGGTAACATAGGCAAAAAGAAACATATTTTATAGTAATGGTCTGCATATTCAGTGGTTGCTGTTCTCTTGAGGTAAAGGTTGTGTATTTTTTTTCTGCATGTGGCTGTGTTTTCAGTCATTGGTTTGATATCAGCACAAGTTAAGTCGCATCAGTCTGTTAAAGTGCTTTCTTCACAGAAGCAGATAATCTATCAAGTGGTATGCAGAAACAGAGTTCACAGAAAGGCAATAGACTGTATTTATCCATTTCTGTTCTTCTAAAGAACAAAGCCTGGTTTCTACTGTTCCATTGTTATGTGGTGTCCAACACCTTGTTCATTATTCTTTCTCAGAATTATGTGTGTGTGTGTGTGTGTGTGTGTGTGTGTGTGTGTGTGTGTGTGTGTGTGTGTGTGTGTGTGTGTATATATATATATATATATATATATATATATATATATATATATACATATATATATATATATATATATATATATATATATATATATATATATATATATATATAGATGCATGTATATGTATATTTATAATATTATGTGATGTTATGTATGGCAGTAAAACATTTTTTGTTCTTCTTGTTGACAAACTGCATTACTTCATTTCAGCACACAAGTTACCTTTACTCAGGTGAAGCAAAGTGAACCAAGTTTATTCGCAGCAGTTCAAGCAATAATACAAAAAACACATTTTCACTGCCGTTGGCAGCATCAGTTATCTAGAAACAGTCAGTTTGAAAGATGCAACAAATACAGAAACATTATATGCTTAATAAAAACGTGAATGGCTGGAAACCCTTAGTTTCTGATTTACCCTTCCTTACATGTGGGGGAAACTAATAATCAACACATAAAACACTATTTTAGACTCAAAGAAAACATAAGGAAATATTTTGGAAGTCATATTTAAAGCATGGAATTAAAAAAAAAGTCATTCACACTTGGCAGAGGTGGCTGTAAACCCATTATAAAACAACTGCATCAGTACTCTCGCATTTGATTTAGAGGTTAAGGGTACAAGATTTAGTTCCAGTGGTACAGGGTTTGATTCTCTCAGCCTTTATTTGTCTCTCGTGTGACCTTGAGCAAGACACTTAGCCAGATATTAACCTATCTTGCCCCTGAAAAGGAGCTCTGTGTCTAGTTGGCCTACCTAGTTAACAAATAGGATTATTATTACTAATACAAATATTATCACCTGTATAGCATGTATTTACAAGTATCCTTAAATACTCTGTAAGTCACACCTCTTATGAAAATTATCGCCAGCCAGCATTGATTCACACTGCGTGTGTTACTGAGATCCTAACCCATGCTGGTGGGTTCATATGTTTGCATACCTCCATACAGTCATCTTCCCTGGGTCATTCTCAGCACACATCCCCTTTTTCAGAACCTCTACACACACTTGCCATAACAGTGTAGCCCAGTGCTCATCTGTACCCCTTTGCCAATTATTACACCCTCTTGTTGCCCTAACCTAATTTTGTTCATCCCTTGGTTCCCTAACCTTGTCTTCCATAGCCCAGCTGTTATGTAAGGCATTCAGTTTTTCCCTTCCTGGTCATATTTCACCAGTCCTATTTTACCTCCACCTATCTATCCACCATGAGCACCTGTCCCTCATGCAATGCTTTTTTCATGATGTCTATATTCATCCATACAGCAACTAGCCCTGTATGACTAACACTACTTTCCACATGCCTTCTTAAAACTTATCAGCCCTTCCGTCTTTTCTTGCACATCAAGGGGCCTCGACCTATGCATTCTATTTTAACCCCTCCTTAACCAATCTGTCCATTTCTCCCTGTTCACAGTACTGTGTTTTTAGCCCATTGCCCATCTTGTCTATATCCGTCTGACAAGCCAACAGCCTTCTTAATAACCTCATGGAAATAATTCTTCCCCCCATAATAATGCCCCATAAGCAGCCCTCACTTCAACCTACCTCAGCTTTGTATCCAAATACTGTAAGCCATTCCAATGCATCACTTGGAATTGGGCAAATCCAGTGACCAAGCTTCATAAGCCCTGAACCGTTCCTTACCTATGCACATACTTGTACCTATGTACATACCTTATGCCATTCTTTAAGCTCCTTATCCCTTAGAAGCAGTGGTCTATTGAATAGAAGTTAAAACTCTAACCATAATTTCATCATCCTAACTACATCTGTCCTCTGTGTGGTATTTGTACCTCAAGTATCGGAATTATGATTCCAGCTTTTAAGCAGACTATTCCTTGACTCAGATTGTACCAACACCAGGTCAATCAGGAAGAAACCAAGAATTTTCTCCAGCTGGCTTTTTATGGTTGACCTGACATTTATCAGTGGGACCTGGATGGATGGAAACAATGAGCCACATTAAACTGTGGCCATAATACTAGGCCTTCATGTAATTTATAGCCATAAGACTGGCAGTATCAGTGGCAGAAGCATCATATGATTTGGTCTTGGTCTTCACATAAATAAAGTTAGTGTTGAAATGACTTACACCTTTTGAGTATGTCTTTGGGGCAGAAGTGGCCTACATATTTCTCCTCATTTACCATTCACCTGGTTATCTAGTGACTTTTCTGCAACAGTCCAGTGATGTTTTCATCATCCTGGTCTTTGAACCTTTCAGATGGAGTGTCTGGGGGATTTCAGTGACTAGGTCAAGGACGAAACCTGTAAATTTGACACTGGACTTCTGATTATTTTGATAACCTCTGCTTCACTGAGGTAGTTACCATTGCTGCCAACAAGTTTGGACACTCCCTGTGGGACTAATACACTGACTCCACAGGGCCTTTGGATGGAATCAGTGTATTGGTTAGAACACCACATTGTGATTAGCAGTGTTATTATTAATAAGTTAAATTCTTATTTTGGAAAACTTTTTTCTGATAGCTATTAATTCAGAAAAGATCGTTTCAGAACTGTGTGTCTTAGAAGAATTTCAGGAGACCAAGCCAATATTAACACTTCTTTGAATAAATAATTTTATGTGTTTTTGAATTCATTCATTAATTACCATTCATTTTAGTAAGTAGGTAGGCTCACTGCTTCAGATGTAATGTTTTAAGGGATAGCCTTAAGTAGCATTCGAGCATCACCAATAATGATGCCTCAATACAAACAGAAAATGATTGAATTTAACAATTGGCATAGTTTCTGGTGCCATTCTAAGGGGATCCAATACCTGATAGCCTGAGAAGGGAAGACATTATCAACAGACCATGATGCTTTGCCTGCATCTGTCTCCCTTGGGCTTCAGGCTACTGGCAAAGGTTCTTGCTTCCCCCATAGTGCTTTTTCTAGGCAATGCTATGAGGTCAAAACTACCAACATGAAAATTTCATCAAAACGCAAATTAAAGGTCATGCTGCTAAACTCTAAGAGTCTAAACATGAAACTCCACTCATTGCAAACATTCTTAACCCTGGAAGATGATGACATTTGTGCTATCACAGAAATCTTATTCAAAGCTGCGGAGTACACCCCAGTCATACCAGGTTACTCATCCTATCATGCATTCAGACTCCAAACCATGGGCAGCAAAGCAAAAGGAGGTGAAGTTGCAGTATAAATTAAAGACATACACACTTCCAGGCTGGTCAAACAGTATGATGCACAGGAGACACTCCAGTTGCAGTTAACTGTTGACAGGACCCCTATTCAAACCATAGCTAGCTACAGGCCCCCGACTTTGACTCAAGATGCCCACTTCACCTATCTGGACCTCTTTGATTCTATCAAGATTCAGTCCTTTACCCTGATCCTGGGTGAGTTTAACTATCCAACCATAGATTGGAAGAACCACTCATGCCAAAACACAAATGCCCAGAGATTCCTTGATTTCGTCAATGCAAATGCCTTGGACCAGCTGGTCAACACCCCCACAAGTGGTGATAATATCTTGGACTCGGTATTAACCAACATGAATAACCACTGCAGCATCCCTGGTAAGATCTGACCACAAAGAGGTCACTTTTGAAGTCACCCCCCCCCCCGCTAGGGTGAAAAAAAAACTTCTCCAAAACTGATTACAACCTCCTGAAGGAAGGTATAAACAGTTTCACAGCCCCTTATCCCACCATAGGAACTGGCACATATGTCCAAACTTACACCAAAGTACCATATGAGCATTTCTATAGCTGCATGGAATCAGGAATACCCGACAGGACAAAATCCTCCTCCTCAAGGAAGAGTAAACCTGTCTGGCAGACATCTGTAATAAATAAACTCTATAATAAAAGGAAAAAATTGCTGTCCAGGACCAAGAAAGAGCAGATGCCTATTTGGAAGCAATCTTTCCTTAGCCTGAACAAGCAAATAAGAGCACAAGTGAAATCCTTCAAAGCACACTTCGAGTCCAAACTGGCTAAATCTACTAAAGACAATCATAAGCCCTTCTTAACATATGTCCGCAGTCACAAAGGAAACACTCAGATCTGTTCAAAACTGGTGGTCAAGAACACCACATACACAAATGCATAGATATAGCCAACCTGCTTGCAGACAGGTTCATTGAAACTTCACCCCTCTGTCCCCCATCTGTAAATCAGGACAACCCCAGTACCTGCCCCCTTCCCCTTATCTCTAGGGAGCAAGTCATCACTGCCTCCTCAAAGGCAAAAAATACAGCCTCTATGGGACTTGATAACATCCCAGGCTACATCCTATGTGAACTCAAGCAGGAACTTGCAGCACCATTAGGCACCCTATTCAACCAAAGCCTGAGTACCGGCTTCATCCCAGCCAAATGGAGGATAGCCACTGTCATCCTTTTGCACAAAGGAAGAGTGTCCACCAATGCAAGAAACTAGCCTGATATGCAAGACCATGGAACGGATTGTCATGAACTTCATTAAAAGGGACATTGGCAACCTCCAAACAATCGATCCCACACAGTTTGGTTTCATCAAGGGGAGGTCATGCCTGTTAAATCTGGTCGACTTCTTTGAGACAGTCACCAAAGCCATGCACGAGAGGAAGATGGTACACACCACCTACCTTGACTTGGCCAAAGCCTTTGATAGTATTCCCCAGTTGGGTATAATACATAAACTCTCTCAACTAGGCATCAATCCATATGTTACCAGATGGGTAGCAAACTGGCTCACTGATAGAACCCACCTAGTCAAAATAGGAGAAGCCACTTCAAGCAGTAGACCCATACCGAGCGGTGTACCCCAGGGATAGGTCTTGGGGCCTTTGTTGTTTGGGATATACTTTTCTGAGCTTCAGGTCAAAACTATTGGGCTATGGCTGACCAGGTTTGCAGATGACTGCAAGCTGGGCACTGTTATCAATTCCCCTATAGATGTGGCCATCCTCCAAGAGTGTCTCTGACTGGTGCCAGAAACATGGGCTCAAATTGAATGCCAAGATATGCATTATCACCCCCTTTGGGGAGAGTGATGTCCCCACAAATTATCACATTATTAACAAAGTCCTAAGCACACAATCAGTCATGAGGGACGTGAGCACCCAGGTTGATAGCAAACTAACGTTTGACCACCATATTGCCTCCGTTGTATGAAAAGCTTTTTACATGGCCCACCTCATTAGTAAGGGTATCTCATCCAAGGATAAGGAGGTCATAACTTCCCTGTATTCTTCCCTTATAAGATCCATTATTAACTGTAGTGCTCCTTTCGGCATGTACCTCACAAAGCACATGCAGCAGCTGGAGAGATCACAGAGGTTCATCACCAGGAGAGTCCAGGGCCTCAAACATCTACCCTACACAGAATGGCTAAAAGCCCTGTCCCTCTACTCATTTTCATACAGACTCTTCAGATGTGACCTCTGCTGGCATACAAAGCAATCTCAGACTCCGCCTTGATGGCACTGCTGCATATCTACTAGTCAAGCTCCACTTTAGTAACCCTCACACGTGACCTCAACCAGGTCTGTGACATCAGTAGGATGTGTTGGCAGGACAGATTTGTGTCATAGAGACTCCTCCTTCTGTGGAATAAACTCCCTCTCCACATCAAGCAGAGTACCTCATTAGCCCATTTTAAGTGCAAACTGGATAACTGGATGGGGAACAGGAAATACACCCCTGGGATTCCATCTGTGTCCCTACTGGACAGGGGCATTGGGTGCTGACTTGTTGGAACATAGGCTAAATTCTTGCCTAGGCTTGTAAGGACCTCAGGGCCAATAGCCTAGTAATTTTCTATGATTCTACAAGTTATCTGCAGTTAGCGTGTAGAAGATAGAATTCAAAGCTAGATCTCCAGCGTCAGAAGTCAAGGCCTTAATTATATGTACATTATTTTTTGTTTAGTGGTTAGTTCAAGCTACTGCATTATGCTTTAGGCCTATATGAAATATAATACAATTGTCATCCAGGCCATGCTGGATCTGAGTTCCCGCACATTCTTACACACACACACACACACACACAC
>NC_056726.1:380418899-380421399 GCF_019279795.1 Protopterus annectens
CAGTACTGTAAAAACTCTTAAATGCTTTTGTACTTATTATTATTACTTTTTCCAGTAAGCCTTTTCATGCTTACATATGGCAGAGGAATAACATAGTAATAATAGTACTCCCACCAATACCCTCTGAAAATAAATATATGCACTTTTACTGAAAAAGTGTTTCCCAATGACTAAGACAGCATACCCGATCATTCAGCCATTGTCCTCCAATCATAATCCAATCTTTAATTAATGTCTTTTTTGAAAAAAGAAAAAAAAACAATCATTTTTACACATTTACGTGACACCATCAATACTACTGACATCTAAATCCACAAAATATTTACATTCCTAAGTCACTCATTCCCATATAATGGCTTTATTGCCAAAAGTACTGAGCCATGCTTGAAGCATGCAAACCAACAAACAAAAAAGAATAAAATTACTTTTTTTGTTTTAAAATAAAATTTAGCTTTAGTTTACCTTGGTAAATTATTCCAATACACTACATGACTGAAATGCATCAGTGGTGTGTGCAGTATAATATCTGGGCACTGTACAATGTCTCCAGTGTGCTAATGTGTCACTTTCAAGGTATATGACGTGCTATGCCTTTAAGTACAAGTAGACTGGGGTTGTGAGTAATGATTGTGAAGGTTTCTACACTTGTGAGAAAAGGCTTGAAGCAGAAATATCTGTATTTTTAGTGTCTTGTATTATGTGCTAATTGTTCCATCTTGCCACATTTGTTAGCAATTATTGTCTAGTGTAGATCTAACACAATACAAGTTGACCTAATGACAATGTATACCCCACTTGTCTCAGAAAAAAAGTATTTAGGACTGCCCCTAGACATGCCTTTCCTTCAGCAAATGCACTGACAAGACCATTACCAAAACACTGACCCAACACAACCTTTGTTTTATCTTGGACAACTCTCACATCTCCTGCTGAAATAATTAGATTACGCAAATTGCAGCTTTCATCGTATTTGTTTGAAGAACCCATTTCCAACATGTACACTTGAGAACAGCATTGCAAAAACAAATGACCAAATCCAGAGCTCTGTGAGACACCACTGATAATGCTCATCAAGACAGACAGGTAACCCCACATCCTGACTTGTCTGCATGTTTAAAATCTCCAATCTGTTAACTCCAGTAACCTGCAAAGCCTGGCTTAGCCAAAATGTGTTAATACCCAAACTGGAATAAGGACTACCTTAATCAATAACATTCCATTCTAGTGCAGAAATTGAAAAACTACAAATCGCATTCAGTGTAATATGCAGATCGATCTCCTCATTGACCAAAGAACCCACCAATGCCATGTGTTGGAACATTACACATGGCTACCACTCAGAGACAGAGCACCTTTTCTCTGTCTAATTTTCAAAATTCTCAGTCTAGGTCCAATATTAAGCATCCTTCAGTCAACTATAATTATAGAATAAGTACAAACTTCTATCACAGTATTATGTATTTGTCTCCTTAAAAAAGTCCAACTATTGTCTGATATAATTTAAGAAAAATGTATCTTTTTTCCCTTTGTGCAGAATTTCATTTCTAGTCAGTATGATCAGTCAATAGTTTATTAAGTCTGCATAAGTGTCATATTATTTCCTACAGGAATTATTTTACTTTTCATTAGATTCTACAGTTCATTGCATTTTGAGGTGTTTTCCGCCCAGAAATTATCTATCACTGTAAAACGTTTCTGGTCTTGTCTCATTCCACTCACTAGTAGTGTATCTGGAAATGCAGGTGTCTGCAAATCATAAATGAATCAAATAGCACAGAAACTATTGTCATACTAAGGGAGTACAATCCCTTGAGCACCAGCTCTGTTAATGTTAGTTACTTCAGATACAAATGACAGCAAACATGATACCACTGGCCAACATAGTGATCGGGTATGAATGACAGATTCCCTAATATGGACAAATTCTTTCTGCTTACAAAATAAACTAATGTATCCACTATTTGTACCTAAAACAAACAAAAACAAATAAAAGTCTGTTTACAATATGTCAAAGGCCACAAAACAGTGGCAGCTGCTAACAAAAATATGCTGATGTCATCGCCTATGATTTTCTAAATATGTGTTTTTTAAACTGACTCCCACACCCATGAAAGAATGTTAAATATGCTATTTATATTTGCAACAGAAAAGTTTTGGCAACTTTTACATGCTAAGATAAGAAAGAGAAAAAAGTCTTTGTATTTCTTAAGCGCAGGAACTAAAACATTCATACTACCTTAAATAATCTGTTAGCACATTATTATTTATTTTGCTTTTGTACTTCTAGACAAATATTACTAGCATCACTTTAATCCTTATGCCTAAAAACTATATCCTGACCTCAAAATAAATTTCTGCTTAGCATATGACAAAATATCTTTATTTACATTACAGATCACATCAGTTCATCTCTGTTTCTTATCCTTATCCTATTAATTTACCTGTCCTAGAAGAAAAATCACCTCTTGAATTCACATAGGCTTACAATGAAGCAGATGCC
>NC_056726.1:381148392-381178392 GCF_019279795.1 Protopterus annectens
AAAAGGGTGTATGCAAAGTAAAAAGCTCCAACTGTGTGCTAGTCAAGGAGGAACAAGCCCCATTGTTAACATTGTCCTGCATGCATTTGATTAATTTTTGCGTGATGTCCATATACTGTGCCATTAGTTGCTCCATGTAGCCAGACCACAAAAACGGAACCAATTGAAACTGAATCGGTCTAAATCACAGTAACCAAATGAACGAAAAGAACTAGTAAAACAAAGTAAAACCAGCAACAAAAAGTTATAAAGTCCACTAAGCGCTTTCACCCACTCACTATCCTGGGCATCATCAGAGTGGAATAAACATTTTACAATCCCATGGCTTTATAAGAATGTTGTTGTTGTTGTGTCTTTCGGCTTTTCCCGGTTAGGGGTCGCCACAGCGGAACTCCGGTCCGCTAATGACTGGCAGTAGATGTTTACGTGCCGAGTTGCCAGCCCTGACGCACAACCTTCAACGAAGGGTACGCCCATTCATACATGTCTCCACACAGAAGACGCTCTAGCTGAGAATCGAACGGGACAACGTCTTACTGTGAGGCGGCAATGCTACCGAAGCACCACCACCGCAGTAGCACCCCCTTGTGGCCAATGAAAGTTCAATTAAGTAATTATATTATTTACATTAGTTGCTAAATGTTGTTAAAAACAGCCTAAAAAGCCAAAAAACAACTAAATACATATGACAATAAATATAAAAAAGTACAGCCTCTGAATAATTGACAGCTAAAATATTAAACTGTATAAAAAGGGAATCTGATGACCAACAAATAACAATAAAAAATAAAAAAATAAATAAAGGAAGCCTGATGACATTTAAACCAAATGCGATTTATATTTTAATATACTGGATATAGAAATGTGTTCATTTATACCAGGAGTGTTGGAAGCATTAAGTCTTAGTTGCCACAAACACTCCTTAACTTCTAAAAGATCTTTATCATCGCCACCCTTCACATTGTACGGGACTCTGTCAATAATAAAAAAATAAAAATCTTTTAAAGTCACTGCAGTTTTGACTGTGTATAAAAAGGGGACTAGTGACTTTTGTTTTCCTAATGTCCATGACATGCTCCAAAATATGTGTCGTTAATTTCCTATTGTTTTTCCTACATAAAACGTGGTACAGTTGAGGCAGGTAGCAATGTAAACAACCATCTTAGTGTTGCAGTTGCCAAAACCGGGGCATCGAATAATTCTCTTATAATTGTGTACTGCAACATAAGGTCCATCTTTGATGTATTTACACGTAGAACATAAGCCACATTTACTCATCCTAGACATTTTATATAAATTCTTGTCCACGTCAATTTCCATTAATTCCTTTAAGTTCATACCCCATTAAGTTCTTGGTTTAATGGTGTATCTAGTCATTTTCTTTTACATGGTCTGGCAAAATTTGTTCCTTAAGCCAAGCATGCCTTCTAAGACCAGACCCAGTGACAGCAGCCCTGCAAGATGCTTCTAAGGCATCAAAACCACATTGCAAAGTATGTTTTCCAACTTGGTTAGCAGAATGCATTAACTCTTGAAAATCGTTATGTTCTGCACAATCAGGAATCAACATAATTTTCTGTCAATTAACTCCATAATATGTTGCTGATACATATGAAAAGTACAGTTGTGTACACTTACCATAAATGTAGATGTGCGAGTGTATTCACTGTTGCAGTCATTACATTTGGGTTATCTGCTTGCAGGTTGCCCTCAGTCGGCCTGATTAACAAAGTCTCGGGTCCTGCGTCGGTTGCTGTCCCTTCTTCCGTCAGGTCGTCAGGGGTATAAAATATGCAACAGATGCCATTACATCAGTTTTTCTTGCCCCAAATGTCAGGTGCCCCCCTAATGGGAAGCAATTAAATATAAAAGTACAAAGATATGCCTCCAACAAAAAAGCAAATACACCAAAAAGGCTTTTAAGCATAGTAAAGGAAAGTAGAGGTATAGCCAAGAGAAGTTAGGGGGCTGGATGGAGGGTAACCAGGACTGCAACAGTGAATACACTTGAACATCTACATTTATGGCAAGTGTACACAACTGTACTATGTTCTTCGTGTTTCACTGTTACAGTCATTACATTTGGGTAGATTCCCAAAGCTATGGTTGGAAGGAGGAATTTAGATAGCATTAGGACCAGCTACAAGGCCCTGCAAGACTGCAGTGGCAAAGCCAGCTCTTGATTTAGAGGAAATTGGCAAATGATAATGCTTGGTGAAAGTATGTACAGAACTCCAGGTAGCAGCTTCTAGGATGTCCCTGGTAGGGACACCTCAGAGAAAGGCTGTAGAGGTAGATGCAGCCCTGGTGGAGTGAGGTCTGATCCCCTGAGGGATAGGTTTTCCATGGTGCTTACAGCAGAAATGAATGCAATGGCTTAACCATTTAGAAATGGTTTGCTTTAAAATAGCCTTGCCTTCTGCCCCAGCAGCAAGTGCCACCAGCAGTTGTTCAGATTTCCTTTGAGGTTTTAGTCCTGTCCAAGTAGAATCTAAGTTGTCTGTGCACATCTAAGGAATGCAGTATCCGTTCCCCTTTATTCTGTTGACTGGGAAAGAAGGTTGGCAAATGAATGGACTGATTAAGAGCCACACTGGACACCACCTTGGGCATGAAGGATGGATTGGTTCTGAGGGACTCCCTGTCCGCATGAAAGATGATGAAAGGCTCCACTGCCATAAAGGCCTGTAATTCAGATACCCTTCTAGCTGAAGTGATTACTAAAAGGAAAGCTGTTTTCCAAGAAAGAAATTTTAAGTCTGCAGTAGCAGCTGGGTCAAAAGGAGGTAGAGTGAGTTTCTCCAAGACAAAGTTAAGGTCCCAGGCTGGGGTTGGAGCTCTCCTGGGTAGTCTCAAATTTCTGGCCCCTCTGAGGAACTGCTTGAGCAGTGAATGAGAGAAGAGGAGAGGCTCTGTGTTATAATGAGCTGAAATGGCTGAGGCGTGGATTTTAATGGAGGAAAAAGACAGGCTCTTGTGAAGCATCTCAGTTAAGTACTGTAAAATCTGAGGTAAATTGGGCGCTGCTGTGCTCCTCCCTTGAGATTGGTTCCAGGCACAGAATCTTTTCCATTTTTCAACCTAAGATTTTCTAGTACGAGGCCTCCTTGCATCTAAAATATGTTATCCATCACAGGTTTGCTGAGGGATGTTAAAGGAGAGATTAAGTAATTAGCCAGGCTGCAAGGTTCAGTGTTAGAAGCTGAGGGTGCAGAACAGCAGGGAAGGAGTCTGAGGCAGGTGCCATGGAGATAACCGTGACACACTGCACACGAGGGGGTACCAGTGTTGGCGCGGCCAGTCTGGAGCAATCAAAATCATCCCTGGGTTTGTCCCGTTTGATTTTTAGTAGTACTTAGGAGAGCAGAGGGGGGAAGGCATAGACTTATAGGTTTTTCCAGCTGAAGGACAGAGCATCCACTTTCCAGACTTGTTTGTGGGGAGCTCTTGTGCAAAATCTGTCCAATTGGTAGTTCTGGGGAGAGGCAAACAGGTCTATATCTGGGCTCCCCCATTTGTATGTCAACATGTTGAAAATCCTTGGTTCCAGTTTCCACTCGTGTGTATCCATGAGGTTTCTGCTTAGTCCGTCTGCCAGTGTATTTAATTTTTCTGGCAGGAATTGAGCTTGTGTGTGCACTTGGTAGCTCAAGGCTGTGTTCCACAATGCCATGGCTAGTCTGCAGAGGGGGTAAGAATGTTTACCCTCCCTGCTTGTTTATGTACCACATAACAGTGGTGTTGCCCATCTTTACCATTAGTTGTCCTGGAAGAATGTGGTCCTTGAAGGCTGTCGGGACATTCTGTACAGCTAACATTTCTTTTTGATTGATATGCAGGTGCATTTGACTTGGGTTCCATTTGCCCTGAATGCACTTCCCTGCCAGGTGAGCCCCCCATGCATAGTCTGATGCATCTGTTGTTAGGGTTTGGGCGGCAGGGGGTGGTGTGAAAGGTAGTCCCTTGTTTTGGTGGCAGGCCTCTGCCCACCAAAGGAACGCTAGGCGTAGGCAAGGTATGATAGGAATTATTGTTTCTAGGTCTTGAGAATGTTGACAACACAGGCTTTTTAGATACCACTGTAGTTTCCTCATACGCAGTCTTGCATATGGAATTAGAAGAATGCAAGAGGCCATGAACCCCAAGGCTTGCAGTATTTGTCTTGCAGATAGCAGGTTTTTGTGGCCACTTGTTTGAAGTAGGATGTCAAATTAATTTGTTTCTCTGGCATGAGGAAAGCCATCTGGGAAGTTGTATTCAAGCTTGCTCCCAGGAAAATAATTTGTTGACAGGGTACCAGGTGTGATTTCTTTTCGTTTATGGTGTACCCCAGACAAGTTAGAACCCTTTTTACAAAGGCCAGATGATTCAAAAGTATGTTCTGCCTTTCTGCCTGAATTAGACAATCGTCCAGGTATGGGTATATTTGAATATTTCTTTGCCTGCAAAATGCAATAACTGGAGCTAGGCACTTTGTGAATACCCTGGGTGCAGTAGATAAGCCAAAGGGCAGTACAGAGAACTGACGGTGCGTGTAACCTGCTTTGAAGCGTAGGTATCTTCTGCAAGATTCCCTGATTGGGATGTGCAGGTATGCTTCTTTTAAATTTAGTGTTGCCAACCAGGCATCTTTGCCTAGCATAGGAAGTAATTGGTGAAGAGTCAGCATTTTGAATTTTGGAATCTCCAAAAAGGTGTTTAGAGTAGACAGGTCCAGGATAGGACGCCATGAATTGTTTTTTCTGGTTACCAGGAAAAGTCTCGAGTAGAAACCTTGTCCCTTTTCCTCTTCTGGTGCCAGTTGAATAGCCCCCATGCTTAAAAGAGAAAGCACTTGTCTTTGGGCCTCTGCCCACTGATTTGTGTGTAGGTTCAGCCACCCACTTGGTGTTGGCAAAATGTGGAAGTGAAATCTATATCCCTGGGACACTATATTTAAAACCCATTTGTCCTGGGTAATGAGTTCCCAATTCTTTGCATGAAGAGCAATCCCCCCCCCCCACCAAAGAGGCAGTCAGTTGATAAGTGCTTGGAAATTTTACAAGGAAGTCACTGAGACAGTTTACCATAGGGGGGAGTCTTATTATTCCCAGATTTGGAAGTGGAGGCCCCCCAACTGCTTAGTTCTGTGAGTCCCCTGGGACTGAAACCTGGGTTTTTTGCTAGATCTGGGTTTGGCTTGAGAAGACCTGGTAGGCGCTGGAAAGGACCAATTCTTAGAGGGCCAGTACCTACTAAATCTAGGAGGCTGAACTTGTAAAAAATCTTTAACAGTTTGCATAGATTTAGCTTCATCTTCCATCTTTTTAAGAACTTCCTCAGCCTCGTTGTCTGATTTAAAGGAGCATCCAACAATTTAGCTTTAACATGATCAGGCAAAGATTGCTCCTTAAGCCAAGCATGCCTTCTGAGCACAGACCCAGTAACAGCAGCCCTGCAAGAGGCCTCTAAAGAATCAAAACCACATTGCAAAGTATGTTTTCCAACTTATTCGGCAGAATGCATTAAATCCTGTAATTCTTTATTTTCCACACAGTCAGGAATCAACATAATTTTCTGTTTAAGCAGTCCAATAACGTGTTGCTGATACTTTAACATATGAAACTGGCAGTTTAAAGCCCCAATAGCCAAGGCTGCAGAAGTGTAAACCTTCTTACCCCATCGATCCAGCGCCCTGGAGTCTCTATCAGAAGTGGTAGGATTATTAGCAGTAGAAACCTTAATGCCCTTGGGCCCCTGTGAAATAGTCACTGGATCTGCAATAGGATTTTTGAAAGGAACTTGTGGGACTCAGGGACCCTGTAGTATCTCTGTCAGGTTTTCTGGGAGCAGGTGGCAGGGAATCAGGGGCCAAACTAGATTCCGAAAAAGCATCATCAACAATGTCTAGCACAGGAGGAATAGCTAAAGGCCTATGTTGAGGTAGGAGAAGGAAATTCCTAAGCCTCTTTTCTGAATCAGAAAAATCCTGGCTTTCCCAGTGGAAATGCACCCTTAGAGTATGTAAGGCTTCCCCAAAAGAAAAATCCTCAGGAGAGGAAGCAGAGGGAATAGAGTCCTCTGCATCAGAATCTTCATAAGTAGATTAGAGAACCCTGATCAGAAGATTCATAATCAACTTTAGTCCTAGGCCTCTTAGAGGGGTGGGGGCGGCTACCCCTAATTAGAGTTATTAGATCTTCAGCCATTCTTATTTGTTTTTTAGGCATAGAGGCCTGAGCATGTGGCCTGGGCGTCGGTTTATTAGACATGGGTTGAGATTTAGGCCCAAGTAAAGAAGGAGGCGTCGGTTTAATATGCAAGTCCGTAGGCCTGAATACACCGTCAGAAGCCAGTGCCTGCACATCGGCTACAGACACATCCAAGGTAGAGACATCTGTGGGTTCCATATTTGAAGCATCTCGCGGCATACCGGACTCCAAATGGGTCTCAGTAGAGGCCTGCGAATCAGAAGTAGCGGGTATCAGGGGTTGCGAAAGCACCTCACTGAGTACCAGGGAACTGGTGACTGGCTTAGGAGAAGCGTCGTCAGCAGTTTGTCTTTGTCTTTATCTTTGCATTTTTTCAGAATCCCAGTAGTCAGATGGCTAAAAGACGACATTTCTGGATAATTAAACAGAGAACCAAAATATTTATAGGCGAAAATATACTGACGACGGATAGTGCGCTGATTAAATAAACCACAAAACTGACAGCAAGATACTTCGTGCTCAGTGCCTAGGCAAAGAATACAGTACGAATGAAAATCTTTATGAGGTATTTGCTTTCCACAAGTAATTCAATTATTAACTTTAACTGACATCGGTAAGGAGCAAGAAAAAGTTTCCCCAATGGGGTACTTAGCTTTAGGTTGAAGACTTCAGTTCTGAAACTTGAAAATGAAAATTTCAGGAGTCGGCTGACCAGCACTTGCAAACTGCTTCTGCTTCGGGCACCGCACTGCAAGAAAGACTGATGTAATGGCGTCGGCTGCCTGTTTTATACCCCTGATGACCTGACGTCATGGAAGAAGGGACAGCAACTGACGCAGGACCCAAGACTTTGTTAATCAGGCCGACTGAGGGCAACCTACAAGCAGATAACCCAAATATAATGACTGCAACAGTGAAACACGAAGAACATCTGGCAATTTAAAGCCCTGAAGGCAAGAGTAGCAGAGGTGCATACCTTCTTACCCAATCTGTCTAAACCCCTAGAGTCCCAGCCTGAAGGGGTAGGGATTTTGGCTGTTGCAGCCTTAATGCCTTTAGGTCCCTGGGAAATGGTTTCTGGATCCACAGTAAAATTCTTAAAGAGGAATTTGTGGGAGTCAGGTACTCTGTAGTACCGGTCAGGTTTCCTGGGAGCTGGAGGCAAAGTATCAGGGGTAAGGCTGAATTCCAAGAAGACATCATCTACAATTTCCAGAACAGGGGGGATAGCTACAGGCCTGTGCTGAGGCAAGTTTAAAAATTCCCTGAGTCTCTTTTTGGACTGTGGGTAGTCCTGGCACTCCCAGCGGAATGGAATCCTCTGCATCAGAATCCTCATAGGCAGATAAGGGTATGTCCTGGTAATCAGAAGTATCAGAGCCAACAGACTCATGATCTGAAGAATCAGAAGGAAAATCAGTTCTTGGCCTTTTTGAGGGGGAAGGCTGGCTTCCACTAATTAAAGTAATAAGATCTTCAGTCATTCTAAACATTTGTTTCTGAGGCATGTGGGCCTGAGAACGCGCTTTGGTCGTCGGTTTCCTAGGCGTAGTGCGAACTCTGGGCCCGAAAAATTTGGTATTTTTGGTCTGAAACGAAGTTGTTGGTTTAATATGAAAATCAGAAGGCCTGTATACACTCTCAGAAGCCGGTGCCTGCACAGCGGCTCCGGACACATCTAAGGTAGAGACATCCGCAAGTTCCATAGTCAGAAGAAGCATCTCGCGGCATACCGGACTTCGAATGGGTCTCAGTAGAGGTCTGCGAATCTGTAGAAGCGGGTATCAAGGGCTGCGAAAGCGCCTCACTGCGTACCAGTGGACTGATGACTAGCTTAATGGAAGCGTCGTCAGCAGTTTTGGAGCTATGCGGTCTGACTCTGTCTTTATCCTTATGTTTTTTTCAGAAGATCGGTAGTCGGATGGCTTATCGAAGCCAGTTCGGAATACGAAGAACGAGTGTGAAAGAATTTAGCGACAAAAATAGCCCGACGGCAAATAGTTTGGGCGTTGAACAAGGCACAAAACCAACAGAGAGGAACGTCGTGGTCGGAGCCTAAACAGTTGACGCAGTACAGATGAAAATCTCTGTGAGGTATTTGCTTTCCACAGGCAAGACAATTAACTTTTTCTGACATCGGTTACAGCAAGAAAAAGGATCCCCGACGGGGTACTTATCTTTTAGAAGACTTCAGGCCTGAAACTCGAAAAACGAAAATTTCAGGAGGCGGATGACCGGCACTTGCGACCTGCTTCTGCTTCGGACACTGCACGGCAAGAAAAGCTGATGTAATGATGTCAGCTGCATGTTTTATATCCCTGACGTCATGAAAGAAATTACAGCATCCGACGCAGAAATCTCAAGGACTCTGGTATTCAGGCCGACTGGTCCAGGATAGAATGCCATGTATTGCGCCTTTTCTGGGTACCAGGGAAAGTCTCGAATAGAAACCTTGTCCCTTTTCCTCTTCTGGTCCCAACTGAATAGCCCCCATGTTTAAGAGAGAGAGTACTTGATTTTGGGCCTCTGCCCACTGATTTGGGGGTAGATCTGGCCACTTGCTTGGTGTTGGTAACGTGTGGAAATGAAATCTGTATCCTTGGGACACTATATTTAAAACCCATTTGTCCTGGGTAATGAGTTCCCAGTTTTTGGCCTGCAGACCAATCTTTCCGCCTAAAGGAGCATTCAGTTGGGAAGTGCTTGGAAGTTTTAAAAGCAAGTATTTGAGACAGTTTTCCATGGGGGGGGGTCTTACTACTCCCAAGTTTGGGTGCAGAAACCCCCCCACTGCCTAGTCTTGTGTGTCCCTTGGGAGTGAAACCTGGGGTTTCTGCTGTGCCTGGGTTTGGCTTGAGAAGACCTGGAAGGGGCTGGAAAGGACCAATTTTTAGAGGGCCAGTGCCTACTAAATCTAGGAGGCTGAACTTGTAAGAAATCTTTAACAGTTTGCATAGCTTTAGCTTTATCTTCCATCTTTTTAAGAACTTCCTCAGCCTTGTTGCCAAACAGGCGGTCCTGATTTAAGGGAGCATCCAACAATTTAGCTTTAACATGATCAGGCAAACCTTGCTCCTTAAGCCAAGTATGCCTTCTGAGCACAGACCCAGTAACAGCAGCCCTACGATAGAGGCCTCTAATGAATCAAATCCACATTGCAAAGTATGTTTTCCAACCTGTTTAGCAGAATGCATTAAATCCTGTAATTCTTTATTTTCAGCACAGACAGGAATTAACATAATTTTCAGTTTAAGCAATCCAATAACATGTTGTTGATACTTTAACATATGAAACTGGCAGTTTAAAGCCCTAATGGCCAAGGTTGCAGAAGTGTAAACTTTCTTACCCCATCTATCCAGCGCCCTGGAGTTTCTATCAGACGGGGTAGGATTTTTAGCAGTAGAAGCTTTAATGCCCTTGGGTCCTTGTGAAATAGTCTCTGGATCTGCAATAGGATTTTTAAAAAGGAACTATTGAGAATCAGGAACCCTGTAATATCCATCAGGTCTTCTGGGAGCAGGAGGCAAAGAATCAGGGGCCAAACTAGATTCTGAAAAGGCATCATCAATAATGTCTAGTACAGGAGGTATAGCTAAAGGCCTATGTTGAGGCAAGAGTAAGAAATCCCTAAGCCTCTTTTTTGAATCACAAAAATCCTGGCTTTCCCAGTGGAAATGCTCCCTTACAGTATGCAAGGTCTCACCAAAAGAAAAATCCTCTGGAGGGGAAGCATAGGGAATAGTCTCCTCTGCATCAGAATCCTCATAAGTAGATAAGGGCAAATCCAGATAATCAAAAGAATCAGAAAAACCAGAATCCTGTTCAGACGATTCATAAACAACTTCAGTTCATAAACAACTTCAGTCCTAGGTCTCTTAGAAGGGGGAGGTTGGCTTCCCCTGATTACAGTTATAAGATCTTCAGCCATTCTTATCATTTGTTTTTTAGGCATAGAGGCCTGAGCATGCGGCCTGGGCATTGGTTTCTTAGGCATGGTTTGAGATTTTGGCCTAAATGAAGAAGGAAGCGTCGGTTTAATATGCAAGTCCGTAGGCCTGAATACACCCTCAGAAGCCGGTGCCTGCACAGCGGCTCCGGACCCATCCAAGGTACAGACATCCGCAGGTTCCACAGTTGAAGCATCTCGCGGCATACCAGACTCTGAATGGGTCTCAGTAGAGGCCTGCAAGTCAGAAGTAGCAGGTATCAGGGGCTGCGAAAGTGCCTCACTGAGTACCGGCGAACTGGCGACTGGCTTAGGAGAAGCGTCGTCGTCAGCTTTGGACCTCGGCGGCCTGTCTCTGTCTTTATCTTTGCATTTTTTCGGAATCCCGGTAGTCGGATGGCTAACCGACATTTCTGGATAATTAAACAGAGAACCAAAATATTTAGAAGCGAAAATGTACCGACGACTGATAGTGCGCTGATTAAATAAAGCACAA
This sequence comes from Protopterus annectens, assembly GCF_019279795.1. Classification (NCBI taxonomy): domain Eukaryota; kingdom Metazoa; phylum Chordata; order Ceratodontiformes; family Protopteridae; genus Protopterus; species Protopterus annectens. The sequence continues at coordinate 381,159,026 of NC_056726.1, forward strand.
AACCGACAGGAAGGTACATCGTGGTCAGGGCCTAGGCAAGGAATACAGTACGAATGAAAATCTTTGCGAGGTATTTGCTTTCCACAAGTAATGCAATTATTAACTTTTACTGACATCGGTAAGGAGCAAGAAAAAGTTTCCCCAACGGGGTACTTAGCTTTAGTTGAAGACTTCGGTTCCGAAACTCGGAAACGAAAATTTCAGGAGTCGGCCCATCAGCACTTGCGAACTGCTTCTGTTCGGGCACCGCACAGCATAAAAGACTGATGTAATGGCGTCGGCTGCATGTTTTATACCCCTGAAGACCTGATGTCATGGAAGAAGGGACAGCAACCGACGCAGGACCCAAGACTTTGTTAATCAGGCCAACTGAGGGCTACTGCAAGCAGATAACCCAAATGTGAAACACGACGAACATCTGCTGACAAGTCAGCTTTAACTGAATAACAAGCCAACCCAGCTTGGAACAGATCACACAAACAAGACAAAAAGTACAGTTTTGTACCTACCATAAATGTAGATGTCCGAACTGGATAGCATCTGCAGTCATAACAGCTGGGTTGTCCTGTCGTCAGGCAGCCCGTCAGTCGGCCGGATTCCAAAGTCCGGGTCCGGCTTCGGCTGATGTCGCTCTTCATCCGACGTCATCTCTGTTGGACTCCGGGTATAAAGGCATCAGCCGACGCCATTTTCCTCAGTGTTTCTTGCCCCAGATGCCAGAAGCCCTCCTGAAGGCTAAAAATTTTGGATAGATGCCAATGTTTCCAAAAGGATAGAGGTAACCACAAAAATAAGCATGTATGTACATATATACAAACAAATACACCATAAGAGACTCCCCCCCATCAGCTAGCTATTAGGAGGGTAAACACCCTAGGAGTACCTCAGAGGGGAAGGAGGGAGGGTAATCCTGACTGCAGATGCTATCCAGTTCGGACATCTACATTTATGGTAGGTACAAAACTGTACTATGTCCTTCATGGATGCATCTGCAGTCATAACAGCTGGGTAGAATACCATAGCCAACTAGGGGGAGGAGGATAAAGGTAGATTATGGTGAGTTTAGGATCCCTTGCAGTACAGCAGTGGCAAACCCTGCTCGGGATCTGGAATATAGAGGCAAATTATAATGCTTGGCAAATGTATGCACGGAGGTCCAAGTAGCCTCAATAATGTCTTTGGTAGCCACTCGTAAGAAGGCTGTGGTAGTGGCTGTTGCCCTTGTAGAATGAGGTCTTATGTTCTGTGGAATTGTTTTTCCATGGAAGGAGTAACAGAATCGTATGCAATTTCCTATCCATTTGGAGATTGTCTGTTTGGAAATAGCTTTATCCTCTCTTCCTGTTGCGTAGGCCACAAAAAGTTGGTCAGTCTTTCTGCTGCTTTTGGTTCTGTCCAAGTAGTAGCGTAGCTGTCTATGTACATCCAAGGTATGCAGTATTCTTTCCCTCTGTTTTGTGGGTTGGGAAAGAAGGTAGGTAGGTGGATTGCCTGGTTTAAAGACACTCTGGATACCACCTTAGGCATAAATGTTGGATTAGTCCTCATGGACACTCTATCTTGGTGGAAGATTAGGAAGGGTTGCACTGCCATTAAGGCCTGTAGTTCTGAAACCCTCCTTGCTGAGGTGATTGCCAGAAGGAAAGCAGTTTTCCATGACAGGTGTTGTAAGTCTGCTGTTGCTGCTGGCTCAAAGGGTGATAGTGTCAACTTTTCTAGTACAGTTTAAGTCCCAAGCTGGTAATGGTGGTTTCCTTGGAGGTTTTACATTCTTGATTCCTCTGAGAAATTGTCTGAGCAGAGGGTGTGAAAAACAGGAGGATCAAAGCTGTATTCTGCTGAAATAGCTGATGCATGTATCTTGATGGAGGAGTAGGACAGGCCTGAATGGAGAAGTTCGCCAGATACTCCAGGATGTTAGGCATATCCACACGTGACACATCTTTTTCCTCTTTCAGAACTCCAACTGACAAACCTTTTCCATTTTCCAGCGTAGTTCCTTCTTGTTGAAGGTCTGCGTGCTTCAAGAATAATGTCTTTAACTCTTTGGGAAAGTTCTTGATTAGCTGCTGCTATGTGATGTTCCATGCAGTCAGTTGTAATGTTTTCAGGTTTGGATGTATGGTGCTGTAGTTGTTCTGAGTTAGCATCAAAGGCATCAGGGTATTGGTCACATATTGTTCCGAGACAAGCTCCTTAGTAGTGGGTACCAGTGTTGTCTTGGCCAGTTTGGAGCTATCAGGATTATCCTTGGGTGTTCTTCCTTGATTTTTAGAAGTACTTTGTGTATAAAGGGGAGAGGTGGGAATGCATAAGCTGTTAGGCCTTTCCAGCTGAAGGAGAGCGAATCCACTTTCCATGCTAGTGGGTGAAATGTCCTTGTGCAGAATTTTTTGAGTTGGTGATTGTGAGGAGATGCAAATAGATCTATCTGAGGCATTCCCACTTCTTTGTAATGGTCCTGAAAATGTCCGGTGCAGGTGCCATTCGTGAGCATCTGATGTGGTCCTGCTTAAAATGTCCGCTAGAGTATTTTCTTTTCCTGGTACAAATCTTGCCTGCAGCTGGATGTTGTAGCTGAGTGCCAGGGTCCACAGTTCCAAAGTCATTCTGCATAGAGGGTATGAATGAGTGCCTCCCTGTTTGTTGATGTACCACATGACTGTGGTGTTGTCTGTCCTTATCAACAGCTGGCCTCTTTGAGAAATGGTCTGAACTCTTGGATAGCCAGTTTTACAGCCAGCATTTCTTTTAGGTTGATGTGCAGGTGAAGTTGATCCTGAGTCCACAATCCTTGCACGCATTTGTCCAGCATGTGGGCCCCCATCCTAGGTCTGAAGCATCTGTTGTAATGCTCTGGCTTGCTTGACATCTGTGAAAGGGAAGGCCTGGGTTGGAGCGGCATGCCTGGGCCCACCATAGGAACTCCTGTTTTAAACATGGAATTAGTGGGATTTCTGTTTCGAGGCTGTGCCTGTGTTGGGACCATAAATTCGTAGGTACCACTGTAGTTTTCTCATATGTAGTCTGGCATATGGAACCAAAATTATGCATGATGCCATGAAGCCCAAGGCCTGCAGAACTTTTCTTGCTGTTAATTTGTTCAGCTTTGTTAGTGACAAGAAATAAAGAGGAGTTCTTTTGTTTTTCTGTAGTTAGGAATGCCATTTGTCTCACTGTGTCCAATTCCTCCCAAGAATGTCCTTGTTTGGGATGGTATCAGCCTTGACTTTTGTAGATTGACTGTGTATCCCAGTGCTTGTAGCAAGTAAATGACCCTTTGCAAATCTGTTGTCAACTTGCTTTTGTTGTCCCCTTGTAGCAGGCAGTCGCCCAGGTATGGGTAAATACGAATTCCCTGTAGTCTGCAGTATGCGATTACTGATGCCAGGCACTTTGTGAATACTCTGGGCAGTAGATAAGCCAAAGGCAATGCTGAGAATTGATAGTGCTCTGATCCTGCAAGAAATCTGAGGTATCTTCTGCAGATTGGTCGAATAGGGACGTGCAGGTATGCCTCCTTGAGATCTAGAGTTACCAGCCAACACTCCTTGCCCAGCATGGGAAGAAGTTGCTGTAGGGTCAGCATTTTGAATTTTGGGACAATGATGTATGTAATTCAAGGTGGACAGGTCGAGAATTGGTCTCCAACTTTTTTCCTTTCTTGGAACTAGGAACAGTCTGGAGTAGAACCCTTTCCTTGCTCTGCTGTAGGCACTTTTTCCACAGCTCTCATGTTTGCTAACTCCATTATCTGTTGTAAAGCTTCTGTTTTTTGATTTGGAGGTAGATTTGGCATTCCTCTTTTGACTGGTATAGTGTGGAAGTGGAATCGGTAGCCTTGATGTATAATTTGCAGAATCCACTTGTCTTTTGTTATATGGTGCCAGTTCTTTGCAAATAAAGTTAACCTTCCGCCTAGTGGGGCTGCTATTTGTTCCCTGGTAGGCGGTTTTAGGAGTAAGTCACTGTGGCTGTGTTGAAGTAGTGGCAGTGGCTGTGTCTGTGCCTCTGTTGTTACCTTGCCACTGTCGCCCTCTGTAGGCACTTCCTCTGGTTTGGTTTCTGCCTCTGGAACGTCTATTCCTGCCCCTTTGAACTCTTGTGGAGTCAGGAAAGGACCAATTCTTGGCAGGCCAGTTCCTGCTAAACCTTGGGGTTGAACCTGCAGGAAATCTTTAACAGTTTGAACTGATTTTGCCTTTTCTTCCATTTTCTTCATAACCTGCTGGGCAGGTGCACCAAACAAACTTGTCTTATCCATAGGAGCATCTAACAATTTAGCTTTAACATGATCTGGTAGAGCTTGCTCCTTTAGCCATGCATGCCTTCTTATCACTGTGCCAGTCATGGCTGATCTAAATGAAGCCTCCAGTGCATCATAGCCACATTTTAAGGAATGGTTACTAACCTGTTGTATATTATTTACCATTTCTAATACATATTTCTTATCAAGAGCTTCATCAGTGGTTAATTTTTTAGTTAACTGATCAAGCATAAACTCTTGGTATTGTATCATGTGAAACTGGCAGTTTAAAGCTCTAGCTGAGAGAGTAGCTGAAGTGTATACTTTTTTACCCCATCTGTCTAATGCCCTTGCTTCCCTTTCAGAAGGAGTAGGGTTTTTAGCTATGGTTGCGGCAACTGCCTTGGGACCCTGGGATATAGTTTCTGGGTCTGCAAGGGGGGCCTTGTAAAGGTGGTGATGAGTGTCAGGCACCCTGTAAAATCTGTCTGGTTTGGCAGGGGCTGGGGGTTATGAGTCTGGAGCAGAGCAGACATCATTAAAAGCGTCATCTACCACAGAAAGAACAGGAGGTATAGCTAAGGGCCTGTGTTGTGGAAGGTGTAGAAAGGTTCTAAGTCTTTTCGAATCTGAGAATTCTTGTTGCTGCCATTGGAACTGCTCTCATGGCATGCAAGGTTTCCCCAAAGGAGAATTCTTCTGGAGGGGAAGCAGCTGGAATGGATTCTTCAGCATCAGAATCCTCAAAATTGGAGAAAGGGGCCTCTGGCTGGTCAGTAATGTCTGATTCATCTGCAGAATCCTCAGAGGACACTGGCTCAGGGGCTCTGCCCTAGGTCTCTTATCTGGGGCTGAGAGGCCCTGTCGGGGTGAGATTGAGATCCTCTAATTAAAGAAATCAAATCTTCTGCCAAGGTGAGCATTTGGGAACTAGACGAGGGCCTGGTTGGGGTGGTTTAACAGGCACTGATTTGGTAGTCTTGGCTGCTTTAGCCCTGGCGAAGGCCTTAATGGACATGGCTGCTGGAGGCCTAGCAGCACCACGTGCTGGGGTAGAGACATCCAGGGAATGGTGTCTGATAAGTTAGTGGGTAAAGTTTCAGAGGCCGATTCAAGAATTGTAGCAGGGGCCTCAAGTGTAGAGATAGATTCGCTGTACCTAGATCAGTTTTCGGTTTCCGAAACCGAGACACTCGCGTTTGCTTAAGCGTGGTTTCAGCCGAAACCGCTGGACCGCGAGTGTCGGTCTTTTCTTTGCTTTTGGCAGAAAGTGTAGTCGGAGGTTCCGATGACATAATGTAAGCAAAGTCAGAACCGAAAAACTGTTCTGCAAACTCCGACCGACGCCTAAGCGTGTCGGTTGAAGGAAGCACAGGCCGAACAGGCTGCTACGCCGTGGGCTGGGCCTAAACAAGGCAGACAGTAAGAATGGAAATCTTTATGAGGTATTTGTTTCCCACAGGTTAAACAATTATTAACTTTTTCTGACATCGGCTGAGGCAAGAAAGAGTCCCCAACGGGTACTTAGCTTTAGAAGTCTTCGAAGTAGTATTCGGTAGAGAAAATCTCTGGATCCGACCGACCGGCACTTGCGAACAGCTTCTGCTTCGGGCGCCACGCGGCAAGAAAGACTGAGGAAAATGGCGTCGGCTGATGCCTTTATACCCGGAGTCCAACAGAGATGACGTCGGATGAAGAGCGACATCAGCCGAAGCCGGACCCGGACTTTGGAATCCGGCCGACTGACGGGCTGCCTGACGACAGGACAACCCAGCTGTTATGACTGCAGATGCATCCATGAAGGACATCCAGAGGAATCTCCACCGAATGGGAATCTTGATGGCAAGTGAGGCACCAGACAGAAAACCGCTTCCATTTGGACATATATGATTTCTGGGTTTCATGGCCTCCTGCGGAACCCACAGCACGTCCTCAGAAAAAAGGTACCTGAAAACGACCAAAACCCTATCATTCACAGTGTCAGTTGAAGAGTGGACAAGTGAGGATGGATAAGAGATCCCATGTCATGTGTGAGAAGATCCACCTGATGAGGTAACTTACTGTGACTGGCCCTGTCAACTGAGAAACAAGGTTTACTGAGGGATGGTACAGGAGAGATTAGATAATTAGCCAGGCTGTTAGGTTCCGTGTTAGAAGCTAAGGGTGCAGAATCTGGTTCTCCTGCTGAGAAAACAGGGAAGGAGTCTGAGGCAGGGGCCATGGGGATAACAGTGACACAGTGTGCAGGAGGGGGTACCAGTGTTGGCGTGGCCAGTCTGGAGCAATCAAAATCATCCTTCTTTCGTCCTGTTTGATTTTTTGTAATACCTTGGAGAGCAGAGGCAGAGGGGGAAGGCATAGACTGATAGGTTTTTCCAGCTGAAGGACAGAGCATCCACTTTCCAGGCTTGTTTGTGGGGAGTCCTTGTGCAAAATTTGTTCAATTGGTAGTTCTGGGGAGAGGCAAACAGGTCTATATCTGGGCTCCCCCATTTGCTTATCAACATGTTGAAAATCCTTGGTTCCAGTTTCCACTTGTGTGGGTCCATGAGGTTTCTGCTTAGTCCGTCTGCCAGTGTATTCAATTTTCCTGGCAGGAACTGAGCTTGTAGGTGCACTTGGTAGCTCAAGGCTGTGTTCCACAATGCCATGGCTGTCTGCAGAGGAGCTAAGAATGTGTACCCCCTGCTTGTTTATATACCGCATAACAGTGGTGTTGTCCATCTTTACCATTAGTTGTCCTGGAAGCATGTGGTCCTTGAAGGCTGTCAGAGCATTCTGTACAGCTAACATTTCTTTTATGCAGGTGCATTTGACTTGGGTTCCATTTGCCCTGAATGCACTTCCCTGCCAGGTGAGCCCCCCATGCATAGTCTGATGCATATGTTAGGGTTTGGGTGGCAGGGGGTGGTGTGAAAGGTAGTCCCTTGTTTTGGTGGCAGGCTTTTGCCCAACAAAGGAATTCTAGGCGTAGGCAAGATATGATAGGAATCGTTGCTTCTAGATCCTGAGAATGTTGACACCATAGGCTTTTTAGATACCACTGTAGTTTCCTCATATGCAGTCTTGCATATGGAATTAGAAGAATGCATGAGGCCATGAACCCCAAGGCTTGCAGTATTTGTCTTGCAAATATCAGGGTTTTTGTAGCCACTTGTTTGAAGTAGGTTGTCAAATGAATTTGTTTCTCTGGCATGAGGAAAGCCATTTGGGAACTTGTACTCAAGCTTGCTCCCGGAATATAATTTGTTGACAGGGTGCTAGGTGTGATTTCTTTTCGTTTATGGTGTACCCCAGACAAGTTAGAACCCTTTGTATAAAGGCCAGATGATTCAAAAGTATGTCCTGGCTTTCTGCCTGAATTAGATAATTGTCCAGGTATGGGTATATTTGAATATTTCTTTGCCTGCAAAATGTAATAACTGGAGCTAGGCACTTTGTGAATAACTTGGGTGCAGTAGACAAGCCAAAGGGCAGTGCAGAGAACTGATAGTGCATGTCGCCTGCTTTGAAGCATAGGTATCTTCTGCAAGACTCCCTGATTGGGATGTGCAGGTATGCTTCTTTTAAATCTAGTATTGCCAACCAGGCATCTTTGCCTAGCATAGGAAGCAACTGGTGAAGGAGTCAGCATCTTGAATTTTGGAATCTCCAAAAAGGTGTTTAGAGTAGACAGGTCCAGGATAGGACCCCATGAATTGTCTTTTCTGGGTACCAGGAAAAGTCTCGAGTAGAAACCTTGTCCCTTTTCCTTCTCTGGTACCAACTGAATAGCCCCCATGCTTGAGAGAGAAAGTACTTGTTTTGGGACCTCTGCCCACTGATTTGGGGATAGGTCTGGCCACCTGCTTGGTGTTGGCAACATGTGGAAGTGAAATCTGTATCCCTGGGACACTATTTAAAACCCATTTGTCCTGGGTAATGAGTTCCCAGTTCTTTGCATGAAGAGCAAACTCCCCCCCTCAAAGGGGCAGTCAGTTGATAAGTGCTTGGAAATTTAAAAAAAAAAGTCATTGAGACAGCTTACCATAGGGGGGTGTCTTATTACTCCCAGATTTGGAAGTGGAGGCCCCCCACTGCTTAGCCCTGTGCGCTCCCTGAGACTGCAACCTGGGAGCTCTGCTGGATCTGGGTTTGGGCTGAGAAGGTCTGGAAGAGACAGGAAAGAACCAATTCTTGGAAGGCCAATGCCTACTAAATCTTGGAGGCTGTACTTGTAAAAAAAATCTTTAACAGTTTGCATAGATTTAGCTTTTTCTTCCATCTTTTTAAGAACAACTTCTGCCTTGTTGCCAAACAGGCGGTCCTGGTTTAAGGGAGCATCCAGTAATTTTGCTTTAACATGATCAGGAAGGGATTTTGCTCCTTAAGCCAAGCATGCCTTCTAAGTACAGACCCAGTTACATCAGCCCTGCAAGATGCCTCGAGAGTCAAAACCACATTGCAAAGTATGTTTTCCAACATGTTCAGCTGAATGCAATAAATCCTGCAAATCCTTATTTTCAGCACAATCAGAAAACATCACTTTCTGTTTAAGCAATCCAATAATATGCTGATGATACTTCAACATATGAAACTGGCAGTTAAGGCCCTAATTGCCAAAGTTGCAGAAGTGTATACCTTCTTACCCCATCTATCCAGCGCCCTGGAGTCTCTATCAGAGGGGGTAGGATTTTTGGCAGTAGTAGCTTTAATGCCCTTAGGCCCCTGTGAAATGTTCTCAGGATCTGCAGTAGGATTTTTGAAAAGGAACTTGTGAGAATCAGGGACCCTGTAATATCTATCAGGTTTCCTGGGAGCAGGAGGTAGAGAGTCAGGGGCCAAGATAGAGTCTGCAAATGCATCATCAACAATGTCTAGTACAGGAGGTATGGCTAAAGGCCTGTGCTGGGGCTGGAGTAAGAAATCCCTAAGCCTCTTTTTAGAATCAGAGAAATCCTGACTTTCCCAATGAAAATGCTCCCTAAGATTATGCAAGGTTTCACCAAAAGAGAAATCCTCTGCGGGGAAGCAGAGGGAATGGAGTCCTCAGCATCAGAATCCTCATAGGTATATAAGGGTAAATCCTGGTCATCAGAGGAAACAGAAAATTCAGAATCCTGGTCAGAAGTATCATAAACAAACTCAGTCCTAGGTCTCTTAGAGGGGGAAGGCTGGCTTAAGTAATAAGGTCTTCAGCCATTCTTATCATCTGTTTTTTAGGCATAGAGGCCTGACCATGCGGTCTGGGCATCATTAGGCATGGTTCGAGATTTAGGCCTTGAAGAAGATGGCGTCAGATTAATACGCAAGTCAGTAGGCCTGAATACACCCTCAGAAGCTGGTGCCTGCACAGTGGCTCCGGACCCATCCAAGGCAGAGACATCCGCAGGTTCCACAGTTGAAGCATCTCGCGGCATACCGGACTCCGAATGGGTCTCAGTAGAGGACTACGAATCAGAAGTAGCAGGTATCAGGGACTGCGAAAGCGCCTCACTAATTACCAGCAAACTGGCGACTGGCTTAGAAGCGTTGTCGGCAGCTTTGGACCTAGGTGGCCTGTCTCTGTCTTTATCTTTGCGGTTTTTGGAAAGTCGGTAGTTGGATGGCTGACTGAAAACATATCAGGATAATTGAACCGAGCACCAAAATATTTAGAAGCGTAAATATACCGACGGATAGTCTGTGGTTTAAATAAGGCACAAAACCAACAGCGAGGTATGTCGTGGTCTGGGCCTAGGCAAGGAATACAGTACGAATGAAAATCTTTATGAGGTATTTGCTTTCCACAAGTAATGCAATTATTTACTTTTACTGACACATCGGTTAAGAGCAAGAAAAAGTTTCCCCAACGGGGTACTTAGCATTTAGTTGAAGACTTTGGTTCTGAAACACGAAAACGAAAATTTCAGGAGTCGGCCGACTGGCACTTGTGAACTGCTTCTGCTTCAGGCACCGCACAGCAAGAAAGACTGATGTAATGGCATCGGCTGCATGTTTTATACCCCTGACGACCTGACGTCATGGAAGAAGGGACAGCAACCGATGCAGGACCCAAGACTTTGTTAATCAGGCCAACTGAGGGCGACCTGCAAGCAGATAACCCAAATGTAATGACTGCAACAGTGAAACACAAAGAACATCCAGGAAGTTGCCTGTTGTTGCCGGAGGCAAACAGGTATACTTGTGGTGTACCCCATATCTGTGGACCATATCCAGGAAGATATCCCTGTGAAGCATCCATTCATGATTGTTTGTGCTGGTTCTGCTCAAAAAATGTGCTTGGGAGTTGTGGAGAGAGGGAATGTATGCCGCTTTTAGGGTAATGCCCTGGAAGTGGCTACTTCCCATACTAGTATAGCAAGTCTGTAGAGTAGGTAGGACTTGGTCCCTCCTTGTTTGCTGATATACCACAGGACTGTGGTGTTATCTGTGTATATCAGGAGAGATCCCTTCTGAAGGAAAATAGTGAATGCCTGAAGGGCTAGCAATACTGCCCTAATTTCTCTGGCCTTGATGTGTTCTGATTTCTGCCTGCATGTCCACAAGACTTGAACTTTTCGATGGCCAAAAGTGGCCCCCCCACCCCAGGTCTGAGGCATCTGTATGCATGACCTGAGAAGGTTGAGGTGGATGGAGGGGGAGTCCTGAGTTGAGATTCACCTGAGCCAGCCACCATAGGATCTCCTGTTTTAGGCATGGAAGCAAGGGCAGAATGTGTTCCAGTGGGTGGTTGCGCTGCTTCCAGACAGAGCGTAGGTACCACTGTAGTTTTCTCATGTGTAACCAAGCTAGGGGTAGCATGGGAATGGTAGCTGCCATGTAACCAGCAGCTTGAGGTACTGCCTTGCAGTCAGATGAGGGGAGAGTAGAATTCCTTGCAACTGTTCTGTAAGAGAAATCACCTTTGCTGGGGGTATGTATGCCTCCAACAAGTCTGCAAGGATTCTGCACCCTAAGAACACAAAGTCTTGGGTCGGTGTAAGGTTGGACTTTGGGAAGTTTATTTGGAAACCAAGAGCCTGTAGGAGAGAGACCACAAACTGGATATGGGCTAGGAGTATTTTTTGGCTGGCAGCCTGTAAAAGCATGTCGTCCAGGTATGGGGAATATATGTATCCCTTTTGTCCTGCAAAAAACCATTACTGGAGCCAGGCATTTGGTGCAGTTGAAAGTCTAAATGGAAAGGCAGAGAACTGCAAATGTGAGGAGCCCACTAAGAATTTTAAATATTTTCTGTGTCTGGGTCTTATGGGAATGTGTAAGTAGGCATCCTTGACATCTAGTGTAGTTAGGGAACAGAGCTGGCAGGGTCAGCATTTTGAAAGTTGGTACCTTTAGGAAAGGATTGCGCCTTAAAAGATCTAGGCTGGGTCTCAATGGCCCTTCTTTTCTGGGAACCAAGAAAATCCTCGAGTAGAACTCCTTCCCAAATTGGGAGGGAGGAATTCTTTTTATAGTGCCCTGGTTTAAAAGGGACTGTGGTACTGGTAGCAGGAGGGGCAGTTGGTGAGTAGGAGGTCGTGGCCTGCCTAGACTTACTGGAGAGGTTATCCATGACAGGAAGTAACCATCTTAGAGGATGGAGATGACCCACTTGTCTGAAGTGACCCGATTCCAAACAGGAAGGCAATGGGAAAGGTGAGCAGACAGTGGGATAGTAGCAGCTGGTGGGGGAGGCAGGAGTGGCAGATAGTCAGGCACCACCTGCCCTGTCCTGAAAGGTCATCCTTTGACTAGAGGAGGAAGGTGCTCTAGCTGAAGGATTTTTCTTTCTTGCTTGCCTGCCTGTGTCTAGTTTGAGCAACAGGATTGGAGTGTTTCCTGATGAACTGTGTTTTTGCAGGATAGTTCCTGTAAAATTTAGGTACACAGGAAAAGTAGAGTTGTGTACACTTACCATAAATGTAGATGTCCGAGTGTATTCACTGTTGCAGTCATCACACTTGGGTTATCTGCCTGCAGGTAGCCCTCAGTTGGCCTGAATACCAGAGTCTTGGGATTTCTGTGTCGGATGCTGTCGCCTCTTCCATGATGTCAGGTCGTCAGGGGTATAAAACATGCAGCCAATGCCATTACATCAGTTTTCTTGCCCCAAATGTCAGGATCCCCCAAAACAGGAAGCTATTAAATGGTGTGGAACACCTCCAGTAAAAAGTAAATACCTCTGCCATAGAATATGGCCATAAAGAGGATAGGTAGAAAGGATAGAGAAAATCAGGGGGCTGGAGGGAGGGAAACCAGGACTGCAACAGTGAATACACTCGAACATCTACATTTATGGTAAGTGTACACAAATGTACTATGTTCTTCATGTTTCACTGTTGCAGTCATCACACTTGGGTTGATTCCCAAAACTGAGGAAGGGTGGAGGCAGTCAAGAAGTGTTAGGGCTGGCTAGAAGGCCTTGTAAGACTGCTGTAGCGAATCCAGCTATGGATTTAGAAAAAATAGGCAAGTGGTAATGCTTGGTGAAGGTGTGTACAGAACTCCAGGTTGCTGCTTCCAGGATGTTCCTGGTAGGGACTCCTCTGAGAAATGCTGTAGAGGTTGAGGTAGCCCTAGTGGAATGAGTTCTGATCTCCTGTGGGGTAGGTTTTCCATGGTGCTTGTAGCAGAAATGGATGCAGTGTGCTATCCATTTGGAAATAGTTTGCTTTGAAATGGCCTTGAAATGGCCCCTGTAGGAAAGCTGACTAGCAATTGGTCAGATTTTCTGAAAGGCTTTGTCCTGTCAAGGTAGAACCTGAGCTGCCTGTGCACGTCCAAGGAGTGCAGGATCCTTTCCCCTTTTTTTCTGAGGATTAGGGAAAAAGGTTGGTAAATGGATGGATTGGTTTAAAGCCATACTGGATACCACCTTGGGCATAAAAGATGGGTCAGTCCGGAGGGAAAACCTGTCAGCGTGGAAAATAATGAAGGGCTCCACAGCCATTAGTGCCTGTAACTCAGACACTCTTCTTGCTGAAGTGATGGTTAGAAGTAAAGCTGTTTTTCAAGAGAGGAATTTTAAATCTGCTATAGCTACAGGCTAAAAAGGGGGAAGCGTGAGCTTCTCTGGTACAAAGTTAAGGTCCCAGGCAGGGGTGGGAGCTCTCCTCGGGGGTCTTAAATTGTTAGCTCCTCTCAGGAACTGTTTGATCAGAGGGTGAGAAAAGAGAGGTGGCTCAGTATTGTAATGAGTGGAGATGGCAAAAGCATGAATCTTAATTGATGAGATGGATAGGCCTTTGTGGAGCAGCTCTGCTAGGTAATCTAGATTTGAGGTAAGGAGGGCATGGCTGTGTCTTTTCTTGAGACTGGCTCCAAGAACAGTATCTTTTCCACTTTTCTGAATAAGATTTCCTATTACTAGGGCTTCTGGCCTCAAGGATGATGTCCAGCACCTGTTTGCTGAGGGTTGCTGTTGGGAGTATTTAGGGAATAAGGGTTTACTATTGAAATGTCGAACGGCACTACATCGACTGTACTATAGTCGAACACGGAAGTTCGAAAATAGTAATGTCGACGACAAAAAAACAATCTAGGACTGTGTTTTAACATGGGTCGAGGTAGGGGAGATGTTTGTAGTTCTGAATAATACTGAACACCTACCTACCATGTTAAAACCATTCCTAGATTGTTTTTTGACGTCGACATTACTATTTTCGAACTTCCGTGTTCGACTATAGTACAGTCGACGTAGTGCCGTTCAACATTTTAATAGTAAACCGGGAATAAGCCAGGCTGCAAGGTTCAGGGTTTGCAGCCGAGGATACAAAATATGTCTCTCCTGCTGGGACAGCAGGAAGGGGGTCCGATGTGGATGCCAGGGTGGCACTGTTGTTAGACTGCGTAGGAGAGGGTAACAGTGCTGGCGTGGCCAGTCTGGTGCAATAACGATTGTCCTTGGTCTATCCTGTTTGATCTTTAGTAGTACTTTTGAGAGGAGGGGAAGAAGGGGAAAAGCATAAATTGAGAGGTTTTCCCATGTAAAGGATAGGGCATCCACTTTCCGTGCTTGACTACAAGGATTTCTGGTGCAAAATTTGCTCAATTGATAGTTTTGGGAGGAGGCAAAGAGGTCTACCTCTGGTGTCCCCCACTTGTGGATTAGAAGTTTGAATGAGTTGGGTTCCAGTTTCCACTCGTGTGGGTCCAGTAAACTTCTGCTCAAGTCTGCTAGTGAATTTTGTTTGCCTGGCAGGAATTGAGCTTGCAGGTGCACTTGGTTGCTCAAGGCTGTGTTTCACAGGGCCATGGCTAGCCTACAGTGTGGGTAGAAATGAGTCCCCCCCCCCCCTGCTTGTTTATGTAACACATAACTGTGGTGTTGTCTGTCTTTATCAGGAGCTGTCCTGGAAGGATAAGGTATTTGAAGATTGTCAGAGCATTCTGTACATCTCTTTCTGATTGATATGCAGGGGAATTTGTCCTGGGCTCCATTTGCCTTGAATGCATTTGCCTGCCATTTGAGTCCCCCATACATAGTCTGATGCGTCTGTTGTCTGGGTTTGGGCAGCGAGGGGTTGAGTGAAAGGAAGTCCTTTATTGTGGTTGCACGCCTCTGCCCACCAAAGGAACTCTGCCCTTAGACAAGGTATAATAGGAATCACTGTTTCCAGGTCCTGAGAATGTTGACAACAGAGACTTTTTAAGTACCATTGAAGTTTCCTCATATGCAGTCTTGCATATGGAATTAGCAGAATGCATGAGGCCATGAACCCTAGGGCTTGCAGTATTTTCCTTGCAGATAGCTGGGTTTTTGTGGCCATTAGTTTGAAATAGTTTGTCAAACAGATCTGTTTTTCAGTTTAACTTTACATCATCGATCCCAATATGGGCGAAACGACTTCCGCGAATACCGAAGTGCGCACATCTCCAATGTTGAATTCCAAATGAGTGAACGACAAAACCTCGCCCCTTGTTGACCAATGGTAGCAATGGTGTGGAGGTGTGGCGCAGCCAGAAATGTCGAATGTTGAACTATTTTCGACATTTTAAATTTTTTGCTGTTTTAGTTCGCTTAAATGAGTTGATTAAGTGGCCGGTCGACGAAGTGTGATCGATGATATAAAGGTTAAACCCTGTTTTTCTTTAGTGAGGAATGCCATCTGGGAAGTTGTGTTCAAGCTTGCTCCCACGAATACAATTCTTTGACTGGGTACCAGTTGGGATTTCTTTTTGTTGATGGTGAACCTAAGTGAAGTTAGGAGTCTTTTTACAAATGCCAGGTGCTGAAGTAGCAATTCCTGTCTGTCCAATCATCCAAATATGGGTAAATTTGAATATTTCTCTGTCTGCCGTATGCAATGGCTGAAGCCAGGCACTTTGTGAATACCCTGGGCGCAGTAGATGAGCAAAGGGCAGTGCAGAGAACTGATGGTGCATAGAGCTTGCCCTGAAACGTAGATATTTCCTGCAAGACTCCCTTATGGGGATGTGCATATAAGCTTCTTTTAAGTCTAGGGTGACTAACCAGGCATCCTTGGCTAGCATAGGAGAAGCTGTTGCAGTGTAAGCATTCTGAAATTTGGGACCACCAGAAAGGTGTCGAGGCTTGACAGATCCAGGACAGGGCGCCAAGAGCTCTCTTTTTTGGGCACCAGGAACAGTCTTGGAGTAGAAACCTTGTCCCCTTTGTTCTACTGGAACAGGTTGAATAGCCCTGATATTGAAAAGGGAAAGTACTTGCTTTTCAGCCTATGCCCACTGGTTTGGAGGAAGGTCTGGTAACCCACTTGGGGTTGGCAGTGAATGGAAATAGAATCTGTATCCCTGGGATACAATGTTTAGAACTCATCGGTCCTGAGTAATGGATATCTATTTTTTTGCATGAAGGGTGAGCTTTCCTCCTAAGGGTGCAAGTACTTGGGCATGGTTGGGAAGGATGATTGAGAAGGATGATTGAGAAGTCATCGTGAACTTTTTCCATTTGAGGTGGGAGCACGCCATTGTTTAGATCTCTGCATACCCTGAGATTTTAGTCTTGGTGGTCTGTTTACCCTGGGTTTGAACTGAGAAGGCCTGGGAGGGACTGGAAAGGACCAGTTTTTAGAAGGCCAGTGCCTACTGAATCTAGGTGGCTGCACCTGTAAGAAATCTTTGACAGTTTGCATAGATTTTGTATTTTCCTCTATCTTTTTAAGAACAACTTCTGCTTTTGTGCCAAACAAACGATCCTGATTTAATGGAGCATCTAGTAATTTTGATTTGACATGGTCTGGCAACGTTTGTTCCTTCAGCCAAGCATGTCTTCTCAGTACAGACCCAGTGACAGCAGCCCTGCAAGATGCTTTTAAGGCATTACGTCCACACTGCAAAGTATGTTTACTAACTTGGTTTGCAGAATGCATTAACTCTTACAAATCTTTTTTGTCTGCACAATCTGGAAGTAACACCATATTTTGCTTGATTAGTTCCATAATATGTTGCTGGTACTTCATGTGAAACTGGAAATTCAAAGCCCTAATAGCAAGAGTTGCAGAGGTATATACCTTCTTACCCCATCTATCTAAAGCTCTGGAATCCCTGTCTGAAGGGGTTTCTAGCTGTAATAGCCTTAATGCCTTTAGGTCCCTGGGAAATGGTCTCTGAATCAGCAGTAGGCTTCTTAAAGAGCAATTCATAAGTCAGGTACTCTGTAGTACCTGTCAGGTTTCCTAGGGGTTGGTGGTAAGGTGCCAGGAGTAAGATTGGATTCCAAGAAGACATCATCTACAATATCCAGGACAAGGGGTATAGCTAGGGGCCTGTGCTGAGGTAAATCTAAAAATTCTCTGAGTCTCTTTTTGGACTGAGGATAGTCCTGGCATTCCCAGCAGAAATGCTCTCTTAAGGTATGCAAGGTTTCACTAAAAGAAAAATCCTCTGGAGGGGAGGCAGAGGGAATGGAATCCTCTGCATCTGAATCCTCATAGGTAGATAAGGGTATTGTCCTGGTAATTAAAAGGGTCAGAGTCATCGGACTCAGTCTGTAGAATCAGAAGGAAATTAAATTCTTTGTCTTTTAGCAGGGGAAGGCTGGCTTCCCCTAATTAGAGTAATAAGGTCTTTTGCCATTCTAAGCAATTGTTTTTGTGGCAAGGGAGCTTGAGAATGCGCTTTGGTCGTCAGTCTGGGCCTGAGAAACTCAGTAGTTTTAGCTAAAAATGAAGTTGTCGGTTTAATATGAACATCGGTAGATCTGAAAACACCCTCAGAATCTGGTGCCTGCACAGCGGCTCCGGACCCATCCAAGGCAGAGACATCCGCAGGTTTCATAGTCGAAGAAGCATCTTGCGGCATACTGGACTCCAAATGGGTCTCAGCAGAGGCCTGCGAATCTGCAGAATTGGGTATCAGGGGCTGCAAAAGTGTCTCCGAGTACCGGCGGACTGGCGACTAGCTTAATGGAAGAGTCATCGGCAGTTTTGGACCTATGCGGTCTGCCTCTGTCTTTATCCTTACATTTTTTCAGAAGATCGGAAGTCATATGGCTTATTGAAGCAATTTCGGAATACGGAGAATGAGAGCGAAAGAATTTAGTGACAAAGATATCCCGTTGACGAATGGTTCGGTCATTAAACATGGCACAAAATCGACAGCGGGGAACATTATGGTCTGGGCCTAAAGAGATGACGCAGTAAGAATGAAAATCTCTGTGAGGTATTTGTTTTCCACACGCAAGACAATTATTAACTTTTTCTGACATCGGTCAGAGCAAGAAAAAAGGATCCCTGATGGGTACTTAGCTTTAGAACACTTCAGGTCTGAAACTCGAACAACGAAAATTTCAGGTAGCGGCCGACCAGCACTTGCAAACTACTTCTGCTTCAGGCTCCTCCACGGCAAGAAAAACTGATGTAATGGCGTCGGCTATATGTTTTATACCCCTGCTGTCAAAGAAGAGGTGACAGTACCCAATGCAGAAATCCCATGACTCTGGTAGGGGCTAACAAGTGTGATGACTGCAACAATGAAACATGAAGAACATCTGGCAGATGTTTAAGATCCTGCATCTCTTTTCCTTTTTGTTGGAGGGATTTGAAAAGATCTGCTACTTTTGAGCCAAATAAGGCAGCATTGTCAAGTGATGCATCATTGAGCTTAGATCTGAAATCACTTCACAGATACTCCTGGCTGCACTTGCAACCCCTGCCAAGTGCAGAAGCTGAAGCTGCTGACCTTGCTGAGGATTCTGCAGCATCATAGCTACATTTAACTGAATGCCTGGTGACTTGGGACGTAAGGGCCAGTAGAGAGGAGCTAACAATTTAAGACTCCCGAGGAGAGCTCCCACCCCTGCTTGGGACCTTAACTTTGTACTAGAGAAGCTCACGCTTCCCCCTTTTGAGCCTGTAGCTACAGCAGAGGTTATTTGGCTGAGGAGTCTGGAATGTCTGCCAACAGTTTGGTGGCAGAGTGTAGAAGAGACAGGGAGTACTTTGCCATACGACTCCGGTAATTAGTAGCTCTAAATTGCCAAAGTGGAAGAGGTGTAAATCTTTCTGTCAGAAATTTTTAGCAGCAGCTGCTGCAAAGTGAGCATTTTGAATCTGGGGACCACCAGGGAGGTGTTCAGAATGTATAGATCCAGGATGGGGCGCCAAGTGCCCTCTTTTCTGGGAACAAGGAATAGTCTGGAATAAAAGCCTTTGCCTGCTTGATATGGGGGGGACAGGTTCTACTGCACCCTGGGATATGAGAGTTTGGTCCGGTTTCAATGCCTCTGCCCACTGATTTGGAGGTAAGCCTGGGTACACTCTTGGAATTGAGAGTTCGCTGAAAGAGAATTTGTATCCCTGAAAAATTATCTTTAACACCCATTGATCCTTTGTTACAGAAAGCTAATTTTCTTTGAAGAGGAAGAGGGAGAGACTTCCTCCTAGTTTTTGGTGAGTGAAGGGAAGGCAGAGGGGGGAGGGGGAGTCCTTGTGAATTTTTGCCATAGAAGTGTGGCTTAGAACTCCCTGCCTTTGGGGTGGAAGTGGTCCCTGTTTGCTTCTCTGCTGGCCCTGGGATAGGGGCCTGGATGGTCTGTCCCTGCGGGGCTTACTTTGGCCCTATCTGCTAGGTGTAGGGAAGACCAGTGCTTAGAGGGAAAGTTCCTGCTTCCTGCTGAACCTTGGAGGTTGAACCTGAAAGAAATCTTTTACTGTTTGCATAGATTTTGCTTTGTCTT
>NC_056726.1:381180892-381215048 GCF_019279795.1 Protopterus annectens
ATAGATAAGTCCAGCTAGGACAGAGGGGGTGGAGGGAGGGTAACCTGGACTGCAGCAGTGTGAACACTCGAACATCTACATTTATGGTAGGTACAAAACTGTACTATGTTCATCGTGTTACACTGCTGCAGTCATTACACTTGGGTAGAATCCCAAAGCTGAGGTTGGGTGGCTGGTCTATAAAGAGTTAGGTTTGGCTATGAGGCCCTGCAGAACTGCAGTGGCAAATCCTGCTCTGGATATAGAGTAAAGAGGCAAGTGGTAATGCTTGGTAAAGGTGTGCACTGAACTCCAAGTTGCAGCCTCCAAAATTTCCTTGGTTGGTACTTCTCTGAGAAAGGCTGTTGAGGTGGCTGTTGCTCTGGTAGAATGTGGCCTAATGTTATTAGGGACAGATTTCCCATGCTGTGTGTAGCAGTAATGAATACAGTGTCCTATCCATTTGGAGATAGTCTGCTTTGAAATAGCCTTGCCCTGTGATCCTGCAGCATATGCTTCAAACAGTCGCTCAGTTTTCCTGAAAGTTTTTGTTTTGTCCAAGTAGAAGCGTAGCTGCCTGTGTATGTCCAAAGAGAAGTTTCTCCCCTTTATTCTGGGGGGGTTGGATAAAAAGTTGGCAAATGGATGGTTTGGTTAAGAGCCACACTAGATACCACCTTTGGCATAAAGGTAGGCTTTGTCCTTAAAGGAACCCTGTCCTGATGAAAAATTATAAAAGGTTCCACTGCCATTAATGCCTGTAGCTCTGAGACTCTTCGTGCTAAAGTTACTGCCAGGAGCAGAACTGTTTTCCATGATAAAAATTTTAGAACGGCTGTATTGGCTGGCTCAAAAGTTGGCAGGGTCAGTTTTTCCAAAACAAAATTGAGGTCCCAAGTTGGTGTTGGTGCTCTCCGGGGCAGTCTTATGTTTTTAGCCCCTCTGAGTTACTGCTTTAGCAAGGGATGAGAGAATAAAGGAGGATCCGTGTTGTAATGTGCTGAAATGGCAGAGGCGTGGATCTTAATTGATGAGAAGGATAGGCCTTTGTCCAGCATCTCAGTTAAGTATTGCAAAATCTGAGGAATGTTTGGGACAAGAGGGTCAAGGTTTTGAGCCTGGTTCCAGGCGCAGAATCTCTTCCATTTTTCTGAGTAAGATTTCCTGGTGCTCGGCTTCCTGGCCTCCAAAATGACATCCGTAACAGCTTTAGAGAGAGGTGTTGCCTGTTTGACTAATGAATCTGCCATGCAGCCAGGTTTAGGGTTTTGAGCTGAGCGTGCAGGATCTGATTGTTTTGTTGAGTCAGAAGGTGTGGAAACTGAGGCAAAATCCATGGTGGGCCTTGAGCTAAGTTCTTTAAGCTTGGGTACCAGTGCTGGCGTGGCCAGTCTGGAGCAATCAGGATAATCTGTGGTTTTTCTTGTCTGGCTTTTAGGAGTACCTTCGAAAGGAGAGGCAGTGGTGGGAAGGCATAAACTTTTAGGCTTTTCCAGCTGAATGACAGAGCATCCACTTTCCATGCTTGTGTGTGATAAGTCCTTGTGCAGAATTTTTGTAGTTGGCAATTCAGTGGGGAGGCAAAAAGATGTATGTCTGAGCATCCCCATTTTTGCGTTACCATGCTGAAGATTTGTGGATTCAGTTTCCATTCGTGAGGGTCCATGATATTTCTGCTTAGATCGTCTGCCAGAGTATTTTTCTTTCCTGGCAGGAATTGTGCCTGCAGATGAACTTGATAAGTTAGAGCTGTGTTCCACAAGGTCATGGCTTGCCTGCACAGGGGGTAAGAATGAGTGCCCCCTTGCTTGTTTATGTACCACATTACTGTGGTGTTGTCTGTCTTTAATAATAAATGTCCTGGATGCAGAAGGTCCTTGAAAGCTGTTAGGGCATTTTGAACAGCCAACATCTCTTTTCGATTGATGTGAAGATGCATTTGGTCTGTGGTCCACTTGCCCTGAATACATTTTCCTGCCATGTGTGCTCCCCAGGTGTAGTCCGAAGCATCTGTTGTTAGTGTCTGCCTGGCTGTGGGTAGAGTGAAAGGCTGACCCTTGTTGAGGTGACATGCCTGTGCCCACCATCGAAACTCCTGTTGTAGGCAGGGAATTATTGGTATTACTGCTTCTAAGCTGTGAGAGTGCTGAGTCCAAACACTTTTTAGGTACCATTGTAATTTCCTCATATGCAGCCTGGCATATGGAATTAGTAGTATGCAGAATGCCATGAATCCCAGGCCCTGCAGAATTTTTCTTGCAGGGAGATGGGACTTTTTTGCCATTAGTTGAAAATATGGAGTCAGTTGTCCTTGTTTGTCTGGCGTGAGATAAGCCATCTGGGCCATTGTATTTAAGCTGGCACCCAGGAATATTATCTGTTGTGAGGGCATTAGTTTTGACTTCTTTTCGTTTACTGTGTACCCTAGAGAAATTAGCAACCTTTTTACAAACGCCAGATGCTTTAGAAGAATGTCCTTTGTCTCTGCTTGAATGAGGCAGTCATCCAGGTATGGATATATTTGAATTCCTCTTTGTCTGCAAAGTGCAATTACTGGTGCCAGGCACTTTGTAAAGACCCTGGGTGCAGTAGATAAGCCAAAGGGCAGTGCAGAGAATTGGTAGTGCATTGTACCAGCTTTTAATCTGAGGTATCTTCTGCAATTTTGTCTGATAGGGACATGCAGGTATGGCTCTTTGAGGTCCAGAGTAACAAGCCAAGCCTTCTTGTCCAGCATTGGAAGAAGCTGCTGTGGTGTCAACATTTTGAATTTCGGAACCTCCAGGTAAGTATTTAGAGTTGAAGGGTCTAGTATGGGTCTCCAGGGACCAGGAAGAGTCATGAGTAAAATCCTTGTCCTTGTTCCTGCTGTGGTACTTTTTGAATAGCTCTCATGTCCATGAGGGCTGATATCTGTTTTTGAGCCTCTGCCCATTGATTTTGTGGCAGGTTTGGCATTCTGTTTAGCCTTGGTAAAGTGTGAAAGTGGAACCTGTAACCTTGAGACACAATATTCAGAACCCATTTGTCCTGGGTGATTGATTGCCAATTTTGATAAAAATTACCCCCAACGGTGCTGCCAAAAGGGAAGTGCTTGGCGTATGAAGGGGGAAGTCATTGGGACTGTTTCCTGTATGGTTGAGATTTGTCCTCACCTCCTTTTGGGGTTGGGGTACCCCACTGTCGTCTGTTAGAGCCTTGGGGATGAGATCTGCCTCTTGGGCGTCTGTATCTGCCTCTCTGTGGCCTGTCTGACACTGGAAAGGACCAATTCTTTGTAGGCCAATTTCTGCTAAATCGAGGTGGCTGTACCTGTAAGAAATCTTTGACTGTTTGCATAGATTTAGCTTTATCCTCCATTTTCTTTAACACCTCTTCTGCTTTAACACCAAACAATGTATCATGTTGTAAAGGAGCATCCAATAATGTTGCCTTAACAAGATCAGGTAAACTCTGTTCTTTTAACCAAGCATGTCTTCGAATCACAGAACCTGTAACTGCGGCTCTACAAGAGGCCTCTAAAGAATCAAAACCACATTGCAGAGTATGTTTTCCCACCTGTTCAACTGCATGCAATAAATCCTGCATTTCTTTATATTCAGGAGCTTCTGAGCTTGCAAGCATTTTCTGTTTTAACTGAGCCATTAAATATTATTGGTACTTAAGCATGTGAAACTGGAAATTTAACGCCCTTACTGCTAAAGTTGCAGAAGTGTAAACTTTCTTCCCCCATCTATCCAATGCTCTAGAATCTCTGTCAGAGGGGACTGGATTTTTTTGCAATGGAAGCCTTAACACCTTTGGGACCCTGGGAAATGGTTTTGGGGTCAGCAGAAGGTTTTTTATAAAGAAACTTGTGAGAGTCAGGGACTCTATAGTACCTATCTGGTTTGGCTGGTGCAGGGGGCAAAGTATCAGGAGATAAGCTGGATTCAGAGAACACATCATCCACAATATCTAAAACAGGCGGAATAGTAAGGGGCCTGTGCTGAGGCAATAAAAAAGCCCCTGAGCCTTTTCTTGGATTCTGAATAATCCTGACTTTCCCAATGGAAATTTTCCCTCATGGCATGTAACGTTTCCCCAAAGAGTAATCCTCAGGAGGAGAGGCTGAAGGGATAGATTCTTCAGCATCAGAGTCCTCTTAGGGGGGGTAGAGAGTATCCCTGGTCTGAAGAGGAATCAGAGGAAATGGAAACCTGATCAGAGGAATCATAGTCTGTATCCTGCCTAGGCGTTTTCTCAAGAGGGGAATGGGAACCCCTGATTAGAGTAATGAGGTCTTCGGCCATTTTGAGCATCTGTTTCTTAGGCATGGAGGACTGTCCAGGAGAATGCTGTAGTTGCTTCTTTGTCTTTAATGGTGTTTTTGTCCTGGCTGGTGCTTTAATGGTAAGTTGTGAAGGTCTGAAAACACCCTCAGAAGCAGATGCCTGCTCAGCGGCTCCGGACCCATCTGAGGGATTAGTTTCCGTAGGCCCAATACTTTGAGTTTCCAGAGGCCTAGTTGCCTCCACGTGGGAGTCGGAGGCGGCCTGTGGCTCTGAGGTAGCGGGTGTCAGGGGCTGCGAAAGCGCCTCACTGAGAACCGGCGACTGGCCTAGAAGAGGTTTCGCCGTCAGTTTTGGACCTCGGATGCCTGTCTTTATCCTTCTCCTCGAGTTTTTTATGAATTGCGGTCGTCGGTTGTTCCGACGGCATTGTATAATTGAACCTTCGGCCAAAGTAGTGCAAAGCAAAATCAAAATGTCGTTTTATAGTGCATTTGTTAAATCTGGCACAAAACTGACAACTAGTGACGTCGTGATCAGGGCCTAGGCATGGAATACAGTAAGAGTGGAAGTCCTTATGAGGTATTTGCTTCCCACAAGAAATATAATTATTAACTTTTTCTGACATCGGTCTGAGGCAAGAAAAAAATTTCCCCAACAGGGTACTTAGCTTTATTGAAGACTTTGGATCTGAAATTCGACTTCGAAAATCTCAGGAGTCAGCCGACCGGCACTTGCGAACTGCTTTTGCTTCGGGCACCATGTGGCAAGAAAGACTGAAGAAAATGGCATTGGATGCATCTTATATACCCCTGGCACACTGACATCAGGGAAGAAGCAACAGCAACAGACGGCGGACCAATACTTTGGAACTCTGCCCGACTGCGGGACCGCCTGATGGCAGGATAACACGAGTGTAATGAATGCAGCAGTGTAACACGATGAACATCTGCAGTGGCAAAGCCTGCCCTGGATTTGAAGAGAGGCAAATGATAACGCTTTGTGAAGGTATGAACAGAGCTCCAAGTAGCAGCTTCTAGAATGTCTTTGGTTGGAACTCCTCTGAGAAAGGCTGCTGAGGTAGAGGCAGCCCTGGTGGAGTGTGGTGTGGAGTGTGAAAACCACACCATCTGGACAGTGAAATCCATTCATCCTGGCTATAATATCCTTAGATTAGATCGACCTAGAAGAAAAGGAGGAGGAGTCTCCATACTCTACTCCAATTGTCTCTCCCATATCTGTCCCACACTAGACTTACCCTCCTTCTCACCAGCTGAACTCCTACTGACCAACTTCAAACTTAACAGTGTCGCAGCAATCTATATTCCCCCTGGTGATAATATTAACATACTTGAGAACATCCCATCTCACCTCTCACATACCATCCACAATGAAATAATTATACTGGGAGATGTTAATATTGATTGGCTTACAATACAAGCTCCCAATATTTCCTGTATAAACCTACATGGGTTTGAGCAGCTAATCACAACCCCAACCTACATTAATAAATCTCACGTACCTAGCTCTCTTCTTGACTGGATACTGGTCTCCCACCCTCAAAACTATCATAACTCCCAAACCCTTCCAAATGCCCTCAGCAACCACTGCCCTATAACAGTTACCAGACATACTCCCCACCTTACCAAACCTAACAAATTTATTAGCACCCGCTCACTTTCTCATTTCTGTCCTAACTCCTTTATTCACCAACTCTCCAAAATTAACTGGTCTTACCTCACCACTCTTCCTTTAGATGAAGCTGTCCACTCCTTCAACACTACCATTCCTAAACATTTTTAACTCCCTTGCTCCTCTTTGCACAATTATAATCAAATATAATACTGCTCCCTGGCTCACAATCTACCAGAACCCTCATGAAAGACCGGGATAGGTGTTAGATTTTATGAATATAAATCTGAAATTAATTATGTTGTAAATATGCTGAAAGAAAAGGCTTGCTTAAATGCAGAAACAAAGTTTAAGTAATATGTGATCAGCAGTCAGACTAAATGACCATGGCTTGGAAAAGGAATCTGCTGAATGGACATTCTTCCCTTACAGACTCAAAACAGGATGTATGCAAGAGCAAAAATACAAAATCTGCTTTTAAAGAATGGACATTTTTCCCTTACAGACTCAAACAGGATGTATGCAAGAACAAAAATGCAAAATCTGCTTTTAAAGAACAATGACATGTTATTCTGCATGGAAAAACAGGATGACACAAGAACAGATGTTTTACACAAAGATCCAAATAAAATACAGGATGTTCACACTGTCAGAAAAGCTGATCTCTGACGATGTGTTTTCTCAAAAATATGTTTTTCTTCATAAAAAACAGGATATGCTTATCAGCATTGACATAAGAACATGTGTTTTATACAAAGATCCAAATAGAATACAGGACAATGTGTTTCCTCAAAAATATGTTTTTCTACATGGACATCAGGACACTGTTACAGGATATTCACACTGTCAGAAAAGCTGGTCTCTTACAAGACATTGTTAAACAAGGAAGTTTAGTATTGTTTCTACAGGATAAGCAATTGTCCAAAATATGTTTATGCATGACTAAAAAGAGTATATAAAGAGCTGTATAAATCCAGCTAGGTTAGAGAGGTTTGGTAGGGACACAAGTCCCAAGGTAAATGTTATATCTCTCACATCATCTGTACTATATGAGAAGTAAAGTTGGAACAGTACTTTTAAGCTGCAACGTTTGTCCAGTTTTATTTATTATAAAAGTTATTGGTTACTGCTCTTAAAGTTGATGCTGCAAAGTATATTCTCTCGTCAGTGTATATTCTGCAAGTTTCTGTATGCAACAGACTGTGAATGCAAATATAACTAGACTTTGAATTTTAGCAGAATCCAGCCAGCAAGACTGAGTGTCATAAGAACACTGCAGATCCATCACACCAAGCAAGTAAGCAAGTAAATCTCAAGATATTTTTTCAATGGCAAGGCAGCTGAGTGACGAGCTCCATGTAATTTTTTCAATGGCAAGCTAGCCTGCATTTGAACCTACAATCTGCATTCAACCACAGGAGGAGTGATGGTAAGCCCTGCAGAGGGTCACTTCAGTTAAATTGCAGTAACTAACATTTGTACGTATGTGTCAATTCTGAACAGAAGTATTCCAGTTTATGCAGCTTGCAGTAGTAAAGTTTTTTAGACGTCTACAATCCGGAGTGAGACTAGTTCAAGAAATTCGCAGTGCCATAAATTCTTCAAGAAAAGGGGGATATCCACTAGCCCATCAGTCCACTGCCTGTTGTGCTTTCCCAGCTTCTCAAGTGACTTTGAAAAATTTCCAGCCATCTGCAACAACAGCCTGATCACCTGTTTTCTTGCTCACTGGTAAGACTTTTTTCTACGTCACATTTTTTAGTATGGGTGCTATTCGACAGTTTTGGATATTAAACAGTCTTGGATATTAGATTAGACAGTATGGATATTTTCATGCATAATTTAAGCAAATGTAAAAAATTGCTATGTTGGTATACACAGCACATTAGTAAATGTAAAACCTTATTAGGGCAGGTTGATAGTAAGGCATTATGCAAATGTATTACAATATTTGACTGGTATCTCAAAGAAAATCATGTGAAAAATGACAAATGTTTATTGTGTGCTTCAACAAAAACTGCATTTTGTGTAATATGCCATAAAAAAATATTGCATCATATTGCTAAAAAAATAGACTGTAAAAACAGATCTGAAGAATTAACTAAGGGTAAAGTGTTTCCATTACATTCTGATGTTGAACAGTTATGTCCTGTCACCACATGTGAGTCAAATCAGTTACTGATAGAACCCCTAGTACATTTTGTTACAAAGGAATGTAGTAAACTTCTAAAAGACAGACACAATGAGTTCAGGAAGCTTAGACAAGTTATACACACATCTTTTCAAAAGTGCATAGGAGTTTCAAATTCAGCAGAACAGCTTACTAAAGAATGTCAGAAAGACCATACAACATTCCAGAAAATTCAACAGCAGTTGCAGGATAAAGGAAATAAATTAGCTGAACTGACGGAGACTGGGAACTTCCTGCATTCACAGCTAATCTGTGCAAAAGAAGTATATTTTATAATATGTTTATGTTTTGAAAATGGTTAAACATACATGGTAGGATGGTAGGATCTGATGTCTGGACAAATCATTCTTAAATGTTTTACTTTCATTCAGTTAAAGCAAGACATATATCAGTACTACAGTAAAGTAAAGCATATGAATGCCATTCATTAGCATAGTCAAAAAGTAAACAAAACTGTTCTAGTGTATAAAATTAAATAAAAATAGTTAATAAGAATAAAAATTTAAAGTCACAAGACTGACATGCTTGTATAAAGATATACAGATACAAGACAGACATGCATGTGTGTTCTTTTCATCTAGAGTACATCTGTTGCAATACACAAGAA
Source organism: Protopterus annectens (assembly GCF_019279795.1). Lineage (NCBI taxonomy): Eukaryota > Metazoa > Chordata > Ceratodontiformes > Protopteridae > Protopterus > Protopterus annectens. The sequence goes on from NC_056726.1 coordinate 381,189,573, forward strand.
TAACAGGCAGACAACAGCAAATATAAATAATATAAATATAAATGTGTTGGTTAAACTAATATCTATTTTGTTTTTTACAATTTGTTTATAATTATATAGTAACACCAAACAGTTAAAGTTCTGAATTTTAAAAAGAAAATCACAGATGGTATTATTCAAACAGTTTTTTGTAAAATTAATGGCGGGACAGTTAAATAGTTAAATAGTTAGATAAATAAATAAAAAATACTGAAATCCATGTAAGGTAATTGTAAAATGATGTCTATTTATGTTGTATAAATGCATAGTTATGCAAATCACAATCACATTAAAGGAAAAATGCTAAAAGAATTAACTATAGTTTACAGAGTATGAAATGTGAGCTCAGACCTTCCTAGACTGAATGAATAGTTACAGGAAATGCTGGAAAGATAAGATAAACAACAAGACTGATTGCCAGATAAATAGCTTGAGTTTTTCTAAAGCATCATTGTTATTAAAAAAGACTTGTTAAAATGTTTAATCTGTTTGCAAGTAAATGTTAAAAGAGAAGAAAAAAACTCAGTTGCATCAAGTACAGCCAGCAAATGGGCTACAGTATACATGCAGTTCAAAACAATTGTGCAGGAGGGTGTAAATGCCTACTAGTGGTAGTAAACAGCAAAAGCTTTATAAAAAATTATCAAATCAGACAAAAGTTCATAATTTAATAAAATAAATGTATAACCATAACGTTAGGCTGACATACATTCTATTCTTACAGCATAGGGCAGGAAAACAGTGCTGAAGTACTACAGGGGGAGGGGCACTTTCTCAGTTTTACACTGACTGTATAAGCAGTACTGAACAAGGGTCTGAAATAAAGCTACAGAAAAAAATAAACAATCTAGAGGAAAAATATCTCATTCCTTCTTGACAATACTCTTTTAGGGAGAGGAAAAAACAGGTATTAGTGTATTAGAAATACTGGTAAACTGGATTAAACCTGACAGGATAAGATATTTTACAAGTTGTTAATAGCTATCATAATGGTTTAAAAAACAAGAGATGGCTTAAAATTGATTACAGCTATACAAGAGAAAGTAAAGATATGTAAGAAATTGATCAAGATTGGTCACTATTTTTATATGTTTTTGGCAAAACAATGTTGGTATAAAAAAGCATCAATGACAATGTTGGTATAAAAAAGCATCAATATTTTAATTGCTGAGTATGTAGTTTAAAATAACAGGACATATGGATATGGTATCAATTCCACTAGATATCTCTAGAGACAAACATTTTCCAAGATTTTGCTTAATATTAATGTTATTAAATTTGTAAGATTAGACTAAATGTACTTTATAGTCATTGTATGCAGAAGAATTCAGTACAAATGATAGACTTTGTATGTACAAATGCAGAAGAATTCAGTACAAATTAAATGAATGTCTAGTAATAAATATGTGTGAAAAAAAAGTTTTAAAAAAATGGGTCCAGTATACCTAGTAAATTGAAATGCATAAATAGCAAACAGTCTGTGTAAATACATACTGATCAGGATACATTGTAATCAGTATTCAACCAAGATGTTAATGGGCAGTTCAAAGACATGACCACAATGTTATGGTTAAAATGACATTGAAATTGTGTGTTTTCAGTAGTGTATAAATGCTTGCAGTAGCACATGGTTATTGTCTCATAGTTAATTTAACAGTTGCATAGAGTTAATGGAACAGTTCTAAGTCATAAATTAAATTCTGTGATTGCAAAAGAATAAATTGATCATGTTAAAAAAAAAAATAACATTAAAGCAGACACAGCTCATAACATAAAATATTTTCACAGAATGGTCTGCAAAAGAAAAAGTTTTAAATACATTTAGTTTTGGTAGTAATACTTTAATATCATTGTATTAACTATGTAAAATTGCATTTTGATTTGTTGTATCAAACTAAAGGTTTGTTTCTTGTGTTTTCTATATAAAATGTTTTGAGTATGTTTAAAAACAGAGGGAATTGTTAGATTTTATGAATATAAATCTGAAATTAATTATGTTGTAAATATGCTGAAAGAAAAGGCTTGCTTAAATGCAGAAACAAAGTTTAAGTAATATGTGATCAGCAGTCAGACTAAATGACCATGGCTTGGAAAAGGAATCTGCTGAAAGGACATTCTTCCCTTACAGACTCAAAACAGGATGTATGCAAGAGCAAAAATACAAAATCTGCTTTTAAAGAATGGACATTTTTCCCTTACAGACTCAAACAGGATGTATGCAAGAACAAAATGCAAAATCTGCTTTTAAAGAACAATGACATGTTATTCTGCATGGAAAAACAGGATGACACAAGAACAGATGTTTTACACAAAGATCCAAATAAAATACAGGATGTTCACACTGTCAGAAAAGCTGATCTCTGACGATGTGTTTTCTCAAAAATATGTTTTTCTTCATAAAAAACAGGATATGCTTATCAGCATTGACATAAGAACATGTGTTTTATACAAAGATCCAAATAGAATACAGGACAATGTGTTTCCTCAAAAATATGTTTTTCTACATGGACATCAGGACACTGTTACAGGATATTCACACTGTCAGAAAAGCTGGTCTCTTACAAGACATTGTTAAACAAGGAAGTTTAGTATTGTTTCTACAGGATAAGCAATTGTCCAAAATATGTTTATGCATGACTAAAAAGAGTATATAAAGAGCTGTATAAATCCAGCTAGGTTAGAGAGGTTAGGTAGGGACACAAGTCCCAAGGTAAATGTTATATCTCTCACATCATCTGTACTATATGAGAAGTAAAGTTGGAACAGTACTTTTAAGCTGCAACGTTTGTCCAGTTTTATTTATTATAAAAGTTATTGGTTACTGCTCTTAAAGTTGATGCTGCAAAGTATATTCTCTCATCAGTGTATATTCTGCAAGTTTCTGTATGCAACAGACAGTGAATGCAAATATAACTAGACTTTGAATTTTAGCAGAATCCAGCCAGCAAGACTGAGTGTCATAAGAACACTGCAGATCCATCACACCAAGCAAGTAAGCAAGTAAATCTCAAGATATTTTTTCAATGGCGAGGCAGCTGAGTGACGAGCTCCATGTAATTTTTTCAATAGGATTTGGAAAATGTGGACTAAAACTAGGACCCCTTCTCTTCTTCAGAAATATACAGAACTCAGAAATAAAATTAAAAAAATCATCAATTATAACAAAATAAACTTCTATTCCAATCCTCTCTCTACTCTTAAATCAGACCCAAAGAAATTCTGGAGCTCTATTAAACAGACTCTTCATCCAGGAAACCCTTTCTCTCCTAACCCATGTCCCAAGTGCAACACCTGAAGACATAGCCAACAAATTTAACAATCATTTTATAAACTCAATAACCTCCATAATAAATCCCCCCCAGAAACAGAAACACCACTAGCACCCCCACAAACTCTATACCTCTTCCAAACCCTCCTAACTCCCTCTCTCTAAAAACAGTATCAACTAACTATGTAAAGTCATTACTCTCTGAACATAAGCCTTGCTCTCCATCTGTTGACAAGCTATCCTCTTACTTCCTGCAGATTGCCTCTGAACCTCTTGCCTATCCTGTATCCATCTTAATCAACCGATCCATTTCTGAATCCTATGTCCCCCACTGTGTGGAAGAATTTCTTTACTCTACCCATTCACAAAGGGGGCAACTCCTCAGACATATCCAACTTCAGACAGATTGCCATACTCTCTCCACTCTCAAAAATCCTAGAGAAATGCATTCACAAGCAAGTAATGCATTACCTTCACCAGGAAAACCTTCTCTCACCCACAAAGCATGGTTTCCGTCCCAAGCATAGTACAACTACAGCACTCATATCATTCATCAACATAGTCTCCCTAGCTTGTGATAATGATAAACTTGTCTCATGCCTATTCCTTGACCTTTCTAAAGCCTATGACACTCTCTCTCACTCACTCCTCCTAGATAAACTCACTAACTTACATTTCTCTCCCCCTACTATCTCCTGGTTCTCCAGCTATCTCTCAACCCGCCAACAATCAGTTAAATGGCTCTCTGCACTATCCTCCCCTCTCACTGTACAAATGGGAGTCCCCCAAGGGTCCATACTTGGACCACTACTCTTTAATATTTTCACCAACTTGCTCTACTCCTCTTGTCCCCAGTCATCTCTTGTGCAATATACTGATGACTCAACTGTTATAACCATTGCTGACAACTCAACTGACCTCCACTCAACTACCCAGGCATCCTTCCACACCATTGAGACTTGGCTTAGTGATAAACTAATACTTAATCCAAAAAAAAAAAAAAACTAAGCTCCTACTCTTTCTCCCTAAAAACATCACCACACTCAAAAGTACATTTACCATCTTATCCTGCAACAACACTATCATCTCAGCTGAATCTAGTACTAAATTGCTAGGTGTTACAATAGATGATCAGCTTAAGTTTGATCTCCATATTACTAACTCGGTAAAAAGAACACATCAGAAACTTGGACACCTTTTCTGTAGCAAGAAATACTTAACTAACACTGCCCGAATAACTCTCTCCCAGGCGTTATTACTCCCAACACTCCTGTACAGCTACCACATATTCACAAACCTAAATTCTACACTTATTTCCAAGCTTGAAACTACCTATAATAAGATCGCCAGATTTGCAGCTAACCAAACCTACAAGTCACACCACTGTTTAGCAATACAGCAACTAGACTGGCTAGAATTCCCTCAGCTGTTCCAACTATACCAACTACAAATCATCCACTCTATCTACCCTCCTTCTGCCCCAGCCTCTCCACTATCGTATCCAAATATTCCCCTGCTAGGACGCTATGCAGCTCAAATCAAGAATTATTAGACATCTACAAACCCAAAACCAAAAATAGGCTGCCTTCTCTATAACTACAACCTAGCTATATCTTGGAACCAACTCCCCTTGGAAATAAAATCCCTCCAGCATAGCAAAAGTTTCAAATTAGCCACAAGGAAATACCTAAAAACAAAATGGACTTGCCACTGTAGCCAACCACCCTGAAACCGCCATCCTTTCTCCTATTTCACCACCTCACTCAATGTATCTCTAACACTATTCCCCTGCCTCTTCTACCTCTTCCCTTCCTCTATCTCCAAGCACTCTTAATTCTTACAGTCTCAAAACAACCTACCTGTCTAGTCTGTCTCCTATACTTTTTACCTCCCCTACATCTCCTACTAGCCATTCCTACCTTTCTTGTTTCCAAACTCCTATACAACTAGATCCTACCCACTTTAAATAAGCATCTGCCTAACTATTAACACATTTTGCTCTAAGCAGCTAAAATAATATTGTAACTAGCCGCATATTCTTCTGCTAATTGTTTAAAACCTTGTTTGTAACAACTCACATACTTGTCTACAAATTGTTAATACTCTGTATAACTGAATTGCCTGAGGAGCTGTTTCTTTCTCTCCAGGTCTCTTGTTTGTAAGATCCTATAGCTGATTGTTACTACTATGTTACTAAAATTTAATAAAATGTTTTCTAGTCCAGAGGAACTTTTCTCCCCGGGTCTCTGCTGAAAATGAGCCAAAAGCTCAACCAGGCTAACCCGGTTAACAAATGTAAAATAAATTAATATATAATAAATAATTGTAAATCTTTATTTTCTGCACGGTCTGGAAGTAACACCATTATTTGTTTAATTAGTTCCATAATATATTGCTGTTACTTCAACATGTGAAACTTGCAATTCAAAGCCCTATGGCAAGAGTTGCAGCGGTATATACCTTCTTACACCCATCTGTCTAAAGCTCTAGAATCCATAGGGTTTTTGGCTGTAGTAGCCTTAATGACTTTAGGTCCCTGGGAAATGGTCTCTGGGTCCGCAGTAGGATTCTTAAAGAGAAATTTGTGAGAGGCCGGTACTCTGTAGTACCAGTCAGGTTTTCTAGGCATTGTGCGAATTCTGGGCCTGAGAAATTCTGTAGTTTTAGCCATAAATTAAGTTGTCGGTTTAATACGAACATCAGTAGGTCAGAATACATCCTCGGAAGCCGGTGCCTGGACAGCAGCTCCAGACCCATCCAAGGTAGTGACATCCACAGGTTCCCATAGTCGAAGAAACATCTCGCGGCATACCAGACTCCAAATGGGTCTCAGCAGAGGCCTGTGAATCTGCAGAAGCGGGTATCAGGGGCTGCAAACGCACCTCACTGAGTACCGGCAGACTGGCGACTAGCATAAAGGAAGCATCGTTGGCAGTTTTTGACCTAAGCGGTCGGTCTCTGTCTTTATCCTTACGTTTTTTCGGAAGATCGGTAGTCGGATGGCTTATCAAAGCTATTTCGGAATACGGAGAATGAGAGCAAAAGAATTTAGTGACAAAGATAGCCCGACGAACAGTTTGGGTGTTAAACAAGGCACAAAACTGACAGCGAGGGACGTCGTGGTCTGGGCCTAAACAGCTGACTCAGTAAGAATGAAAATCTCTCTGAGGTTATCCGCTTTCCACAGGAAGACAATTGTTAACTTTTTCTGACATCGGTTAGAGCAAGAAAAAAGGATTCCCAACTGGGTACTTGACTTTAGAAGACTTCAGGTTTGAAACTCGAAAAACGAACATTTCAGGTAGCAGCTGACCGGCACTTGCGAACTTGCTTCTGCTTCGGGCTCCTCCATGGTAAGAAAGACTGAAGTAATGGTGTCGGCTGCATGATTTATACCCGACAACCTGACGTCATGGAAGAGGCGACAGCATCCGACGCAGAAATTCCAAAACTCTGGTATTCGGGCCAACTGAGGGCTACCTGCAGGCAGATAGCACAAGTGTGATGACTGCAACAGTGAAACACGAAGAAGATCAGGGATAACCCACAGGTGATGACTGCAACAGTGAACCACAAACATCCAACATTACTTAAGTGTGGAAATGTTACTTTAGCAGTTAGTACTGTTTCATCTTCAGTGTGATGACATTCACTGACTGTGTGCAGAGTAAAAAAAATCATAATTTTGTGAACTACAACAAATTATTTTAAAGAGGAAAAAAGTGCTTTCAGCTTGCTATGTCTTAATGATATACTTATACAGTACAATACAAATAGCTATTCTTTGTTAAACTTATCTTAAACAAAGAAGTACACTTATACAATATCAGCACCGATATACATCACTTTTAGAAAATGTCATGACAGCAAATGTTTCATGGCAACTCACCTGCTGGTCCTGGTTCCATCATCCATCCAGATGGAGCATTAGGAGGTGGCCCTGGGTAAGGAGGAGGGGGAGGCATGTATGCAGCATTCATTGGAGGTGCAGATGGGTATTCACCTGAAACAAAATGAAAGCACAGGAACATCAAACCACAAGAACAAATGGAGACCTAACAAACTAAGGCAATGTGAGAGGAGACATGCTCTGAAGCCAGTACAGTGAAATCAGCATATTCATGCGCATAGTTTTACCAATGATGGACCCAAACTGAAGGTCTGCAATGACTAAGAATGCTGCTAGGTCTCATCCATTGAAGGTATATAGGACATGGAACTTAAAAATTAAAGTTGTTTACTTACCATAACACTGGATCCGTGTCATCCTCTTCAGTCCTCCTCAACTGCTGGGTCAATCAGATCCATCATCTGCAGCTCTAGACTTTCTGAATTCAAGGCTCAGGATCCTCCCCCTACCCACAACTTCTCCTCTGTCAATTGACTAACTCAGACAAAGTTTGGCTGCCTAGTGCACAAGAATAATTTGTACCCAAAACATGACTACCTGGAATACAGACCATGGCTGCAAAAAAGTCTAAGGATAGGAGCAGTGTGATCATACTGGAGCCCAATAGTGTGACAATTTGGCAAAGGGATGGGGAGAGTTGAGGATGGAAGAGGGCAACATTGATCTAGTGTTAAGTACTAGTACTTTTGTATCTGATGTCTCTTCCGTCAGTCCTCAACTGATGGGTCATAGTCCCCAGCTACTACAGCCCCTTGGAGGTCTCAAGGAAGAATTTTCCAGAGGATGGTGGAACCAAAGGAAGCTCTGGACCTGGTAAGTCCAGTATGTAGTGGGATATAAAGGCATGCATATTAGACAAGTAGCTGCTGCACAAATGTCATCAGTAGGCTGTCAAAGTGGTTACCGCACTGGTAAATTGAGCTTTGAGATTACAGGGCAAGGTTAAACCTTTTTCCTTGTATATATACAAAATGCATTCACACAGCCACCTAGATGGGGTCACTTTAAGAAACTGCTTTTCCCAATTTAATAGAAGAAAAGGAAATAAGAAGTCATGTATTCACTGTAACATGTTTGTTGTCCATAATCTCATTATTTCATTCTTGCTGGGTGGGTTCGGAACAGAGCATCGGTTCCAACTCAGCCTATTACTAAAGCTCGAGAGCTTCCACTGGTTTGATGCTATACCCTATCTCACCATGCTTAGGGAAGATTACCCAGATCAGTTTGCAAATTACTAACCTATTTTTAAATTATATACAAAATCTCAAGTTTACAGGTATTATGTCTCTTGAGACGAGAAGGGAAGCAGAAAACACAATTCACAACCAATAAAATTCCTCTCAATCATCCAGGAGCGAAGGTTGGGAGAAGGAGGGCGGGATGTAAGAATGAAGGCGAGATTATGGAAAACAAACATGGAACATTATGGTGAGTACATAACTTCTTTGTTATGTTGTCCCATCTCGCCTTCATTCTTGCTGGTTGGGACAGCGTCCCTAGCACCTTCTTTCTTGGGTGGCTCAAGGCAATAAACTCTTCAGAACAGTGGAACCAAAGGAAGCCCTGTTCCGGGAGGCCACGTCTACTTTGTAATGAGTGATAAAGGTACGAGGTTTGACCCATGTGGCTGCAGCACAGATTGAGTCCATAGGCAATCTGGCCTGAAAGGTGGTCGAAGTTGACATAACTCTTGTTGAGTGGCCTCTAATCTTTCCTGGCAGTTGTTTAGGCTGAGAATTATATGCGTAGGTAATAGTGTCCGTAAGCCACTTTGACTAGGTAACTTTTGATATTGGTACACCTTTTCTGTTATCTGAGAAGGAAACGAGTAACTGGTCAGATTTTCTGAATTCCTTTTTTCTATGTAAGTAGAAGCATAACTGCCTGTGTACATCCAGTTGGTGTAGCTTATGTTCTGCCTTGTTGCCATAGTTTGGAAAGAAAACAGGCAGGTCAATGGACTGATTCAAAATGGTCTCGGGGCATACTTTGGGAAGGAATAAAGGATTTGTTCTAAGAGACCGTCTTTGTGAAAAACTAAACAGGGAGGGCATATGGACAGAGCTTGAAGTTCTGAGACCCTCCTAGCTGAGGTAATGGCCATCAAAAAGATTGTTTTCCAGGTTAGAATTTTAAGTTGACAAGAGGAAGCTGATTTGTATGGTGGGAGAATCAGAGTAGCCAGTACCAAAATGAGGTCCCAGGGAGGTGGTGGTTCCCTTACTGGAGGCCTTAGCAAAAATGTGCCCCTCAGAAAGGCTTTGCACAATCTGAGAGACATTAGTTTTGATCCCATGTCTATGTGGTAGTTAGAAATGGAAGCTAATTGTACTCGTATGGTAGTTGTTGCTGTGCTTTCATTTAAAATTTCTGCCAAGAAATCTAAAATCGTACTCACAGGGGCTGTGAAGGGATCTATATGATTCTTGGAAGTCCAACAAGAAAACCTTTTCCATTTGCTAGCATAAAGCTTTCTAACTGCTGTCTTACGAGATGAAATTAGAATGTGTCTCACTGCAGGGGATATGTCTGGAAGCCTGGATAAGACTGGAAGTGGAGCAGCCAAGCTGTCAGGGGGTTTGGATAGAGGGATGGAGCATTCCTGACTGATGAGTCAGAAGATCTGGTACCGGGTCCAGAATCCATGGCTCTTCTCGGAGATGTGGCCACAGGAAAGGAAGCCAGATTTGACAAGGCCAGTATGGAGTGATGAGTACTAACCCGCAACTTAACGATTTGGATTTCTGTAGAACTTTGGGGATTAGTGGAAACGGGGAAAGGCATAACGAAGTCTCAGGTGCTAATTGTGAACAAGTGCATCCCTTGGTGAGTCCCCTGGAGGGGGGATTAGGGCAAGGTAGCTGCTGCATTTGCTGTTCATGGATGCAGCAAAGAGGTCGCAGCAAGGCTGGCCCCACTTGTGAAAAATCTGGTTTGTAATTTCCTGTTTTAGGGACCACTCATGAGGCATGAGAATTGCTCTGCTCAATTTGTCCTCTATCACGTTGGATTTCCCCGGAATATGTGCTGCAGTCAAAAACATTGAGAAGAGACTGCCCACTGCCATACTCTTTCAGCCTCTCGACACAGAGGATAGGATCTGGTTCTGCCTTGTTTGTTGATATACCACACTACCGACATATTGTCAGTCTGCACTGCAATCGTACCTGGTGGAAGAGAGTTCTGGAATGCCTGCAGCGCCAGAAGCACTGCTCTCATCTCTAAGACATCGGTGTGCAAGTGGTACTCATGTTCCTGCCAGATTCCTTGGATGGTCTTTCCCAGATAATGCCTCGCACCCTATCTGGGAAGCATCTGTGGTCACAGTGGCTACTGGTTGAGGAAGTGTGAACGGCTTGCCTAGAGTCACCTGCGTGGATTGAAGCCACTAGCGTAGGTCTTTCTTGCAGGAGTCTGTAATGAAGATCTTGTGGGACATGGGTAACTCCTGCATGGACCACTGAGCAAAGAGTAGCCACTGTAGGACTCTCATATGTAGATGTGCCAGAGGTACTAATGTGATGGCAGCAGCCATAGTGCCTAAGACCTTTAGAACAAATTTTGCCTGTGCTTTCTTTTTCAAGAGCAAGATGGACACTTGATGGCGCAGTGCCTGTACCCTGTTGTGGGGCAGTTTTGCTACCATGTCTTCTGTGTTTAAGTCTGCTCCCATGAAAGTAATATGCTGTGATGACAACAAGGTAGATTTTTTGAAATTTATGGTAATGTCCAGTTCAGAGCATAGATGAATGGTGGTATCTCTTGCTTTATTTAGTAGATACTCAGTGGTGGCAGTCAGGAGCCAGTCGTTTAAGTACGGAAACACCCGGAATCCTAGATGCCTCAGGTGAGCCGTGACTACTGCTACGCATTTGGTGAACACTCTAGGGGCTGTAGTGACACCAAAGGGCAGAGCTATGAATTGATAATGACTGGCTCCCAGCCGAAAGCGTAGATGTCTTCTGGATCGCCTGTCCATTTTTATATGGTAGCACGCATCCTGAAGATCTACTGAGTACATCCAGTTGTCTTTTCCCAGAAAAGGAAGAACAGACTGTAGTGTCAACATCCGGAACATTGATTTTTTTACGGACTTGTTCAGCCTGCTGAGATCCAAAATGGGTCTTCAGTCCCCCATTTTCTTTGGAACTAAAAAGAACCTTGAGTAAGTTCCAGATTCGATTTGGTCTGCAGGGACTTCCTGGATGACTCTTTTTTTCTAGCAACCACTGTATCTCTAGGGTTGCTTGATGCCTTTGGCTGGGTGGAATGTCTGGGACTGACTTTGATTATATGGGTAGGGAGGAGAAGGGTATGTTGTATCCCCTGGAAATTAATCGACTATACCCATTTGTCATGAGTGATGTTCACCCAAGCTTTTGGGTACAATGATAGTCTTCCCCCAACTGCTTCTAGAGGAGGACAGGCGGGCCACCTTTCAGGAGCGTTGGAAGGGCCTGCCAGAGAACCTGTCGCCCTGATTTTGTGGACCCCCCCTCTGCTGGGAGGTTGGCATCTTCCATTATTGTTTCCCCCCTACCCCTGGGGGAAAAAATCACGTGCGTCAGGCAATGCTCTTTGGGTTTTCCAGAACCACATTTTTCCTCCCTTTTGGCCTATGGGATAGGGCTTGGTAGGGGGGGAAATACGTACTCCCACGACAGAGTTTTACCTTCATGCTCGCATCTGGTCAGGGTCTCTAACTTTAGGCCCGAACAAGGACGAACCATGAAAAGGGGTGCTAATGAAGGAAGACTTGAAGGGCTCAGCAAACTTACAAAGGCACATCCAGGAATGCCTCCTTAGATCTATTCCTGTACCTGCTGCCTTACTCGCTCCAGCAGCTGCATAAGAGATGAGCCACATAGAGGAGTTGACTACAGAATTTAAGGTAGCAAGCTGGGCAGTCACCTTATCCGACACCCCCGCAGCTGTAGAACCTTGGAGGGTATCTCCTAGCTCCTTCAGGAAATCCCTCTGGGGTCTGGTAAAATGGGTTAAGTGGTTCAGTGACCTGAGTGCAAAGGCTGCTGATGAGAATGTACGCTTTCCACATCTGTCCATCATTCGAGATTCCTCATTTGGTGGATGGGACAGATGAAGTCTCAGCTAACTCCATTTTGGTGGCCGCCACCACCATAGCATCTGCTGGGACACCTCTGATCAAGAATTCCTTATCAGATAGGGCAGTTATAAATTTGTTGGGCCTCCTCGGAACAGGTTCCACAGACTCTGGAGAGCCCCACACCCTTTGACCGACTACACCGAGGAGGTGATCGAAGGGCGGAGACACCCAAGAGGTGGAAGGTCGAGACCCAAACCTCCAGGTATACGGACTCATCCTCAGAAGGGGTAAGAGCCCTCCAGCCACCTCTCTGCTTCAGGATCTCTAGGATGTCCAAGAAGGAGACATCCTCAGAGGGTGACAGTACAGTTTTGTACCTACCATAAATGTAGATGTCCGATAGGAATGCATCTGCAGTCCTTACAAATGGGTAGTCCAGTCGTCAGGCAGCCCTTCGGTCGGACGGATTCCAAAGTCTGGGTCTGGCTTCGGCTGGTGTCACACTTCACCCGACGTCATCGCTGCAGTTTTTCGGGTATAAAGGCATCAGCCAACACCATTTTCCTCAGTGTTTCTTGCCCCAGATGCCAGGTGCCCTCTTGGATGGCTAAATTTGGATAAATGCCAATGTTTCCAAGTAGTAGAGAGCAAACACATAAAATAAGCATGTATGTACATATATACAAACAAATATACCATAATAGATCCCCCCCAAGTTAGCTGAAGGATGGCAAATACCCTAGGAGTACCACAGAGGGGAAGGTGGGTGGGTAATCCTGACTGCAGATGCATTCCTATCGGACATCTACATTTATGGTAGGTACAAAACTGTACTATGTCCTTCAAGGATGCATCTGCAGTCCTTACAAATGGGTAGAATACCATAGCTAAACTAGGGGAGGAGGAAAAAAGGAGAGATTATGGTGTAGTTAGGATCCCTTGCAAAACAGCAGTGGCAAAACCTGCTCGGGATCTAGAGTATAAAGGTAAATTGTAATGCTTGGCAAATGTATGCACGGAGGTCCAAGTAGCAGCCTCTATAATGTCCTTGGTAGCCACTCCTCATAAGAAATCTGTGGTAGTGGCTGTAGCCCTTGTGGAGTGAGGCCTGATGTTCTCTGGAGTTTTCTTTCCATGGTAGGAGTAACAAAATCTAATGCAATTTCCTACCCATTTGGAGATTGTCTGTTTTGAAATTGGTTTTCCTTCCTTTCCTGTTGCATATGCTACCAGAAGCTTGTCAGTTTTTCTATTGGACTTGGTCCTGTCCAGGTAGTAGCGTAATTGTCTATGTACATCCAAGGTGTGCAAGAGTCTTTCTCCCCTGTTCTGTGGGTTGGGGAAGAATGTAGGTAGGTGGATAGCCTGATTTAAAGACACTCTGGATACCACCTTAGGCATAAATGTAGGATTTGTTCTTATGGACACTCTATCTTGATGGAAGTTCAGAAGGGTTGCACTGCCATTAATGCCTGTAGTTCAGAGACACTTCTTGCTGAGGTGATTGCCAGCAGGAAAGCAGTCTTCCAGGATAAGAAAGGGGGAAGTGTCAATTTTTCTAGCACAAAGTTCAAGTCCCATGCTGGCAATGGTGGTTTCCTGGGAGGTTTTACATTTTTGATTCCTCTCAGAAACTGTCTGAGCAGATGATGAGAGAAGACAGGAGGATCCAAGCTGTATTCTGCTGAAATAGCTGATGCATGTATCTTGATGGAAGAATAGGACAGGCCTGTATGGAAGAGCTCTGCCAAGTACTCCAGAATGTTGGCTATGTTTACCAGTGCCACATCTTCTCCCTTTGCAGTACTCCAAATGAGATATCTTTTCCATTTTGCTGCATAATTCTTTCTTGTTGAAGGTCTACGAGCCTCAAGGATTATGTCTTTAACCCTTTGGGATAAATTTGGGTTAATTGCTCTTATGTAATGTTCCAGGCAGTTAGCTGCAGAGTTTTCAGGTTTGGATGCAGGATGTTGTAGTTGTTCTGTGTTAACAGTAATGGGATCAGGGGTAGTGTCCATATTTGTTCCCGAGACATGCTCCTCAGCAATGGGTACCAATGTTGTCTTGGCCAGTCTGGAGCTATCAGAATGATCCTTGGACGTTCCTCTTTGATCTTCAAAAGCACCTTGTGCATCAAAGGAAGTGGTGGGAATGCGTATGCTGTCAGGTTTTTCCAACTGAAAGATAGGGAGTCCACCTTCCAAGCAAGTGGGTGGTACGTCCTTGTGCAGAATTTCTTTAGCTGGTGATTGAGTGGGGATGCAAATAAGTCTATTTGTGGTAATCCCCATTCTCTTGTGATGGCTTTGAAGATGTCCGGATGCAGCATCCATTCGTGGGCATCTGTGGTAGTTCTGCTTAATATGTCTGCTAGAATGTTTTCTTTTCCCGGTACAAAAATTGCCACATCCCATAGGTCCAGTGCCAGCCGGCACAGAGGATATGAGTGTGTGCCTCCCTGTTTGTTGATGTACCACATAACTGTGGTGTTGTCTGTCCTTATCATCAACTGACCTTCTTGGAGAAATGGTCTGAATGACTGGATTGCCAATTTTACTGCCAGCATTTCCTTTAGATTTATGTGCAGGCGCAGCTGGTCTTGAGTCCATAAGCCTTGTATGCACTTGCCCAGCATGTGTGCCCCCCAACCGAGGTCTGAGGCATCTGTCGTGATGGTTTGGCTTGGTTGACTGTTGCAGAAGGGCAATCCTGTGTTTGATTGACAGGCCTGAGCCCACCACAGGAACTCTTGCTTCAGGCATGGGATTATTGGAATTTTGGTTTCTAGGCTGTGCTCGTGTTGGGACCACAAATTCTTTAGGTACCACTGTAGCTTTCTCATATGCAGTCTGGCATGAGGGACCAGAATTATGCAGGATGCCATGAAGCCTAGGGCGTGTAGTACTTTTCTTGCAGTTAGATGGTTCTGCTTTGTTAATGCCAAAAAGTAGAGAGGTAGTTGCTCTTTCTTTTCTGCAGTTAGGAATGCCATTTGTTTTGATGTGTCCAGCTCTGCACCCAGAAAGGTTATTCTTTGGGATGGAATCAGCCTTGACTTTTTCATATTGACTGTATATCCCAGGGCTTGCAGCAGGTAAATGACTCTTTGTAAGTCTTCTGTTAGCTTGCTTTTGTTGTCCGCTTGTATCAGGCAGTCGTCCAGGTAGGGATAAATTTGGATCCCCTGAAGTCTGCAATGAGCAATTACTGATGCCAGGCATTTCGTGAACACTCTGGGCGCAGTAGATAAGCCAAAGGGCAATGCTGAGAATTGATAATGCTCTGATCCTGCAAGAAATCTGAGGTATCTTCTGCAAATTGGTCGTATGGGGACGTGCAGGTATGCCTCCTTGAGATCTAGAGTTACCAGCCAAGACTCCTTGCCCAGCATGGGAAGAAGCTGCTGTAGGGTCAGCATTTTGAATTTTGGAACAATGAGGAATGTGTTTAAAGCGGATAGGTCGAGAATAGGCCTCCATTTGCTCTCTTTTCTTGGTACCAGGAAGAGTCTGGAGTAAAATCCCTTTCCTTGCTCCATAGTTGGTACCTTTTCCACAGCTCTCATTCTTAACAGTTGAGATATTTGCTTTAGAGCTTCTGCCCTTTGAGTAGGTGGTAGGTCTGGCATTCCTCTCTTTCCTGGTAGAGTATGGAAATGGAACCTGTAACCTTGGTCTATAGTTTGCAAAATCCATTTTTCCCTTGTGATGCAATGCCAGTTCTTTGAAAATAAGGTTAGCTTTCCGTCTAAGGGTGCTTCCAGTTGTTCCCTGGTAGGCGGTGCCACAGCCAAGTCACTGTGATTGTGTTGTTGTAGTGGTGGTGGCTGCGTCCGTGCCTCGCTGGTTGTTACCTTGCCACTGGCGTCCCCTGTAGGCACCCCTGGATTGGTTTCTGCCTCTTGAATGCCTATTCCTGCCTCTCTGTGTCTTAGAGGATTCCGGAAAGGACCAATTCTTGGAGGGCCAGTTCCTGCTAAACCTTGGAGGTTGAACCTGTAAGAAATCTTTCACTAGGCCTTTACCAAGAGGGGAAGGAGGGAGGGAAACCTGTACTGCAGCTGTATTAGCACTCGAACATCTACATTTATGGTAGGTACAAAACTGTACTATGTTCATCGTGCATACAGCTGCAGTAATCACAGATGGGTAGAATCCCAAAGCTACGCACAGGGTGGTAGGTACTAGGTGGAACTGGGATGAGCCAGAATGCCCTGCAACACAGCAGTGGCAAAGCCTGCTCTAGTTTTGGAGTATAAAGGCAGGTGGTAGTGTTTGGTGAAGGTATGCACAGAACTCCAAGTGGCTGCCTCCAAAATATCTTTGGCAGGAACTCCTCTGAGGAAGGCTGTAGAGGTAGCTGTGGCCCTGGTGGAGTGGGATCTGATGCCTGTAGGGGCAGATTTTCCATGAAAGGAGTAACAAAACCGTATGCAGTGGCCTATCCATTTTGAAATTGTCTGCTTGGTAACTGGCTTCCCTTGAGCTCCTACAGCATAGGACACAAAAAGTTGTTCTGATTTCCTGAAAGGCTTTGTTCTGTCCAAATAATAACGTAGCTGTCTATGGATGTCTAAGGAGTGTAGCAGCCTTTCCTCTTTGTTTTGAGGATTGGGGTAAAAGGTAGGTAAGTGTATGGCTTGATTTAAAGCTACCCTGGATACCACTTTAGGCATAAATGACGGGTTGGTTCGAAGGGAAACCCTGTCCTGATGGAAGATGAGAAAGGGCTGCATAGCCATGAGGGCTTGTAGTTCCGAAACCCTACGAGCTGAGGTAATGGCCAGAAGGAAAGCTGTTTTCCAGGACAAATATTGCAAATCTGTTGAGGCAGCTGGTTCAAAGGGAGGCAATGTTAATTTTTCTAGAATGTAATTAAGATCCCAGGCTGGTATTGGTTGTTTCCTTGGAGGTCTTATACTCTTAGCCCCTCTGAGGAACTGTTTCAAGAGTGGGTGAGAGAATAAGGGTGGATCAGTGTTAAATTCTGCAGAAATGGCTGAGGCATGAATTTTTATGGAGGAAAATGAAAGTCCACTGTTCAACAGCTCAGCTAGATACTGTAATATCTGAGGCAAATTCAGTTTTCTAGGATCCTGGCCTTTTTTCTCATTCCAAGAGCAAAACCGTTTCCATTTTGCGGAGTAAGCCTTTCTAGTAGATGACCTTCTGGCCTCCAAAATGACATCCTGCACCTCTTTGGAGAGTAGGGTCTGTTGTGGTGTTAAGGAATTTTCCATGCAGCGAGATTGAGTGTTTTCAGCTGACTGTGAAGAGTTTTGTAGCTGTGCTGAGTCAGTAGAAGAGGCATTAGAGGTAGGGACCAGGGAGGAGTATGCGTTAGGCTCCTTAGGAGTGGGTACCAGTGTTGTCTTGGCCAGTCTGGAGCAATCAGTATCATCTTCGGTCTGTCTGCTCTTGCTTTCAAGAGCACCTTGGGCAGAAGAGGCAAAGGTGGGAAAGCGTAAACTGTCCATGCTGCCCAACTGAAAGAAAGGGCGTCCACTCTCCAGGCCTTTGGATGAAAGGTCCTTGAACAGAACTTTTCCAATTGATGATTCCTGTGGGAGGCGAAGAGATCTATGTCTGACCTTCCCCACGCTTGGATTATCTTTGTAAACACTTGAGGATGCAACTTCCATTCGTGTTGGTCTGTCATATTTCTGCTTAGATGGTCTGCCAGCGTGTTTTCCAAACCTGGCAAGTACTGTGCTTGAAGTTCGATTTGCCATTCCAGAGCCAAGTTCCAAAGTGACATGGCTAGTCTGCACAGGGGGTATGAATGTGTTCCTCCTTGTTTGTTTATGTACCACATCACTGTGGTGTTGTCTGTTCTTATCAATAATTGCCCTGGATGCAGGAGGTCCTTGAAAACTGTAATTGCATTTATCACTGCTAGCATTTCTTTTTGATTGATGTGAAGGTGCTTTTCCTTTTGGGACCATTTGCCCTGAATGCACCTGTCTGTCATGTAAGCCCCCAGGCGTAGTCTGAGGCATCTGTTGTGATGACTTGATTTGCTTGAGGCTTGCAGAATGGAAGACCTGTGTTTGTTTGACATGCTTGGGCCCACCATAGAAATTCCTTTTGCAAACATGGGATTACTGGGATTATTGTTTCCAAACTATGGCTGTGTTGAGACCATAGGTTTTTTTAGGTACCATTGAAGTTTCCTCATGTGCAACTTTGCACATGGGATTAAAAGAATGCAAGATGCCATGAAGCCCAGAGCCTGCAGGATTTTCCTTGCAGTGAGCCTGGTACAATTTGCTAGTATTTTGAAGTACTGAGTTAGTTGCCCCTGTTTTTCTGGCGTAAGATAGGCCATCTGGGTGTTTGTGTCCAAGTTGGCACCCAGGAAAGTTATTTTCTGAGATGGTGTTAGCCTGGATTTCTCTGTTGACTGTGTATCCCAGAGAATTCAATAACCGTGTTACATAAGCCAGATGTTCCAGAAGTATGCACTTGCTGTCCGCTTGGATCAGACAGTCGTCCAAATAAGGGTAAATTTGTATCCCTTGAAGTCTGCAGTAGGCAATTACTGATGCCAGGCATTTCATGAATACTCTGGGCGCAGTAGATAAGTCAAAGGGCAATGCAGAGAATTGATAGTGGATTGAACCTGCAAGAAATCTGAGGTATCTTCTGCAGCTTTGTCTGATTGGGACATGCAGGTATGCCTCCTTGAGATCCAATGTTACCAGCCAAAACTCCTTGCCCAGCATGGGAAAAAGCTGCTGTAATGTGAGCATCTTGAATTTTGGTACGAGTAGAAATGTGTTTAGGACGGATAAGTCCAAAATGGGTCTCCAGTCGGTTCCTTTCCTTGGTACCAGAAATAGTCTGGAATAAAAACCTTGACCTTGTTCGTGAGTAGGTACCTCTTGAATAGCTTTCATGTCCATGAGCTTTGAAATTTGTATTTGTGCCTCTGCCCTTTGATTGTGTGGCAGGTTTGGCATGCCTCTCATTTTTGGAAGAGTGTGAAAATGAAATCTGTAGCCTCTGTTTATAATGTCCAGGATCCATTTGTCTGTTGTGCCAATTTCTTGTAAATAATGCCAGCTTTCCTCCCAAGGGTGCTGCCAGCTGAGACTTGCTTGGCATGAAAAGGAGGAAGTCATTGGGTTTGTTTCCTGTATTGTTGTGCACTGTCATCGCCACCTCTTGGTGCTGGAGTTTGCCATTGTCTGCCTCTATATGATCCTTGAGATTGTCCTCTGCCCCTTGTGCGCCTGTATCTACCTCTTTGGGGCTTGTCCGTGGCTGGAAAGGACCAGTTTTTAGAAGGCCAATTTCTGCTAAAACGTGGTGGTTGAACCTGTAGAAAAGCTTTGAAAGTTTGCATAGATTTAGCTTTTTCTTCCATTTTCCGTAGTATCTCCTCAGCATTAGTACCAAATAGTACATCCTTTTGTAAAGGAGCATCTAGTAGTTTAGCTTTAACATGATCAGGCAAGATTTGTTCCCTAAGCCAGGCATGTCTACGAATGACTGATCCTGTAACAGCAGCTCTACTTGAGGCCTCTAAGGCATCATAGCCACATTGTAAGGTGTGTTTACCCACTTGTTCTGCACTATGCATCATATCCTGCAACTCCTTCAAATCTGGTTGTTCAGGTTGAGACATTTTATTTCTTAATTGTGATAACAGAAACTGCTGATATTTAAGCATATGGAACTGACAATTTAAGGCCCTCATGGCTAGGGTGGCCGAGGTATATACCTTTTTCCCCACCTTTCTAAGGATCTAGACTCTCTTCGGAAGGTAGTGGATTCTTAGCAGTAGAGGCCTTCATTCCCTTGGGGCCTTGAGAAATGGTTTCAGGGTCAGCATTATGGCTTTTGTAAAGAAATTGGTGAGAGTTAGGAACTCTGTAGTACCTATCAGGCTTGACTGGGGCAGGAGGCAGGGAATCCGGATTAAGGCAAGCCTCCGAGTAAACATCATCAAGTATGTCCAAGACAGGAGGTATCGCCAGAGGTCTGTGTTGAGGTAACAAAAGAAATTCCCTAAGTCTTTTCTTGGAATCAGAAAAGTCTTGGCCTTCCCAATGGAAGTGTTCCCTCAATTTGTGCAAGGTTTCCCCAAAAGAAAAATCCTCTGGGGGGGGATACAGAAGGAATGGACTGCTCTGCATCAGAATCTTCAAAAGGGGAGTACGAGTGTTCCTCTACATCAGAATGATCTGAAAAAATGGAGCCCTGGTCAGAAGAGGGAGAATCTTCCTCCACTCTGGGTCTCTTGTCTGGAGGGTGTTGGGAACCCCTGATAAGAGTAATTAAATCCTCAGCCTCTTGGGATGCATGGCTGATTTGGCCTTAATGGAAAAGGAAGATGAGGGTCTAAAGACACCATGGGTGGAAGTGGACCTGTCCACATTAGGAGGCTCAACACTCACAGTGGCTTCGGTGGTTGTAGTCTGGGTATGGGCTGAGGTACCTGCGGTCTCGGTTACAGAAGACACCGCCAAAGAAGTGTCATCGGTAGTTAAGGGCTGCATAGGCGTCTCGCTAAGAACCGGACCACGTGTAGCCGGTTTTGGCGTGGTGTCGGTCCTTGTCCTTGCGTTTTTTGGACAAAACAGTAGTCGGAGTCTCCGACGACATTTTATAATCTAAGGCTCTACCAAAAAAGTGTTGGGCGAACTCCGCCCGACACTTAATAGTGCGTTTATTGAAAGTAGCGCAAAACAATTATTAACTTTGTCTGACATCGGTCTGAGGCAAGAAAAGTTTCCCCAACGGGGTACTTAGCTTTAAAGAAGACTTCGGTTTCCAATTTTTCGTAAATTCAGGGGCTGGCCGACCGGCACTTGCGAACTGCTTCTGCTTCGGGCACCGCGCGGTAAAAAAGACTGAAGAAAATGGCGTCGACTGTGTCTTATATACCCCTGTCGCACTGACGTCAGGAAAGAAAGAGACAACAACCGACGCCGGACCTAGACTTTGGAATTCGGCCGACCGAGGACCCGCCTGACGGCAGAAAACCCATCTGTGATTACTGCAGCTGTATGCACGATGAACACCCCCCCTGCTATACACAGTTTAATGTGTGTTTTTTTATTTTTAGGGGTCTAGTTCACATTTTCGAACATTCAAATGTTCGATCACATGGTCTCGGCCATATGAATTTCAAACAATTGAGCATTCGGTTATGTGAAGTAGACATATATATATATATATATATATATATATATATATATGTTTTTTTTAAATATAAGGAAACACTAAAAACAGGAGTAGAACAGCAGCAAGGGAATAAGGGACCAGAGGAGAGGCCTCTAATTTAAACAACGATCCCCTCTGGTAAGAGGAAATGTCTCTAAGTAAAACGGCACTCCCTGAAAAACAACAACCAAGGGGAAGGGAAGTCCTCTAACTTACACATGCTCGGTAAGGAGTCCTCTCTAACTTAAATGAACTCCTTAGCATAAACAGCTAAAGGGAACACCAACTATTCAACACAATAACACAAGGGAATTGATAACGTGGATAGGGAAAGAAAGTACAGTTGTGTACACTTAGCACAAATGTAGATGTTTCAGTGTATTCATTGTTGCAGTCATTACATTTGGGTTATCTGCTTACAGTAGCCCTCAGTCAGCCTGATTAACAAAGTCTAGGGTCCTGTGTCAGTTGCTGTCCCTTCTTCCATGACGTCAGGTTGTCAGGGATATAAAACATGCCGCCGATGCCATTACATCACTTTTTCTTGCCCCAGATGTCAGGTGCCCCCCTAATGGGAAGCAATTAACTCTAATACAAGGGTATACCTCCAACAAAAAAGCAAATACACCAAAAAGTTTTTAGAGCATAGTAAGTGAGACTAGAGGTATAGCCAAAAGAAGAAAGGGGGCTAGAGAGAGGATAACCAGGACTGTAACAGTGAATACACTCGAACATCTAAATTCATGGTAAGTGTACACAACTGTACTATGCTCTTTGTGTTTCACTGTTGCAGTCATTACATTTGGGTAGATTCCCAAAGCTAAGGTTGGGTGGAGGAATTTAAAAAGAATTAGGACCAGCTATAAGGCCCTACAAGACTGCGGTGGCAAAACCAGCCCTGGATTTAGAGAAAATTGGCAAATGATAATGCTTGGTGAAAGTATGTACAGAACTCCAAGTAGCAGCTTCTAGGACGTCCCTAGTAGGGATGCCCCTGAGAAAGGCTGTAGAGGTAGATGCAGCCCTGGTTGAATGGGGTCTGATGTCCTGTGGGATAGGTTTTCCATGGTGTTTATAGCAGAAATGGATGCAGTGGCCTATCCATTTTGAAATGGTTTGTTTTGAAATCGCTTTCGCATCTGTCTCTGCAGCAAATGCCACCAGCAGTTGTTCAGATTTCCTTTGAGGTTTAGTCCTGTCCAAGTAGAATCTAAGCTGACATCTAAAAAGTGCAGTATCCGTTCCCCTTTGTTCTGTGAGTTAGGAAATAAGGTAGGCAAATGAATGGACTGATTAAGAGCCACACTGGATACCACCTTGGGCATGAAGGAGGGGATTGGTTCTGAGGGACACCCTGTCCGCATGAAAGATGATGAAAGGTTTCACTGCCATAAGGGCCTATAATTCAGATACCCTTCTTGCAGAAGTGATTGTTAAAAGGAAATCTGTTTTCCAGGAAAGAAATTTTAAATCTGCAGTAGCAGCTGGCTTGAAAGGAGGACGAGAGAGTTTCTTCAAGACATAGTGTTAAGATCCCAGGCTGGAGTTGGAGCTTTCCTAGGTGGCCTTAAAATTTTTGCCCCTCTGTGGAACTGCTTGAGCAGTGGGTGAGAGAAGAGGGGAGGCTCTGTGCTATAATGAGCTGAAACGGCTGAGGCATGAATTTTGATGGAGGAAAAGGACAAGCCCTTATGGCATCTCAGTCAAATATTGTAGAATCTGAGGTAAATTGGGCACTGCTGCACTCATTCCTTGAGAATGGTTCCAGGTACAAAATCATTTTCATTTTGCAGCATAAGATTTTCTAGTACTAGGCCTCCTAGCCTCTAAAATTATATAGATCACTGACTTGCTGTGGGGTGGTAAAGGAGAGATTAGGTAATTAGCCAGGCTGCTAGGTTCAGGGTTTACAACTGAGTGCAAAATTTGGTTCGCCTGCTGAGACAACAGGGAAGGAGTCTAAGGCAGGTGCCATGGGGCCAAGCGTGACACACTGCGCAGGAGGGGATACCAGTGCTGTCATGGCCAGTCTGGTGCAATTAAGACTGTCCTTGGCTTGTCCTGTATGATCATTAGTAATACCTTGGAGAGCAGAGGCAGAGGAGGAAAGGCATAAACTGATAGGTTTTGCCAGCTGAAGGATAGAGCATCCACTTTCCAAGCTAGTTTGTGGGGAATCCTTGTGCAAAATTTGTCCAATTGATGGTTCTGGGGGGAGGGAAATAGGTCTATATCTGGGCTCCCCCACTTGCTTGTCAACATGTTGAAAATAGTACGGTTGTGTACACTTACCATAAATGTAGATGTTCGAGTGTATTCACTGCTGCAGTCATTACATTTGGGTAATCTGCTGGCAGGCTGCCCTCAGCTGGCCTGAATAACAAAGTCTTGGGTCCTGCGTTGGTTGCTGTCTCCTCTTCCATGACGTCAGGTCGTCAGGGGTATAAAACATGCAGCCGATGCCATTTTCTTTAGTTTTTCTTGCCCCAGATGTCAGGTGTCCCCCAAATGAGGAGCAAAAATATATATACAAGTAAACAGTAAATATATAATTACACTTTTTAGAAGCATAAACTTTACCTTCACCTAAAAGCAAATACACCACAAAGGCTTCAGAGTACAGTGAAGGAAAGAAAAGGTATAGAAAAGGGTGATGGCGGGTGGGTAACCTGGACTGCAACAGTGAATACACTCGAACATCTACATTTATAGTAAGCGTACACAACTGTACTATGTTCTTCGTGTTTCACTGTTGCAGTCATTACATTTGGGTAGAATCCCAAAGCTATGGATGGGAGGCTGGAACTAAATAGCACTAGGAGCGGCTATAAGGCCCTGCAGGACTGCAGTGGCAAAGCCTGCCCTGGATTTAGAGATGAGAGGCAAATGATAATGCTTTGTGAACGTATGCTCCAAGTAGCAGCTTCTAGAATGTCTTTGGTTGGAATTCCTCTGAGAAAGGCTGCTGAGGTAGAGGCAGCTCTGGTGGAATGTGACCCGATTCCCTTGGGTACAGGTTTACCATGATGCGAGTAGCAGAAACGAATGCAGTGGCTTATCCACTTAGAAATAGTCTGCTTTGATATTGCCTTTCCCTCTGATCCTGAAGCAAATGCCACCAGTAGTTGCTCACACTTTCTTAGTGATTTGGTCCTGTTTAAGTAGAATCTTAGTTGTCTGTGTATGTCCAATGAATGAATGAATGCAGAATCCGCTCCCACTTGTTCTGTGGATTTGGGTAAAATGTTGGCAGGTGAACAGTTTGGTTAAGAGCCACACTGGATACCACCCTAGGCATAAAGGAAGGATTGGTCCTGAGGGACACCCTGTCCGGGTAAAGTGTAATAAAAGGCTCCACAGCCATGAGAGCCTGCAGTTCTGAAACCCTTCTTGCTGAAGTGATTGCCAAAAGGAAAGCTGTTTTCCAAGATAGAACCTTTACATCCGCAGTACCTGTTGGTTCAAAAGGAGGCAGGGTGAGTTTCTCCAGCACAAAATTCTGGTCCCATGCAGGAGTTGGTGATCTTCTGGGATGCCTTACATTTTTGGACCCTCCAAGATACTGTTTTAGCAGAGGATGAGAGAAGATGGGAGGCTACGTGTTGTAATGAGCAAAGATGGCAGAGGCATGGATTTTTATCGAAGAGAAGGATAGGCCCTTGTCAAGCATCTCAGTCAAGTATTGTAAAATCTGAGGGATATTTGGTTTTGCTGTGTCCGTTCCTTGTGCTTGTTTCCAAGCACAGAATCTCTTCCATTTATCAGCATAAGATTTTCTAGTACTAGGCCTTCTGGCATCTAAAATGACATCCATCACAGATTTACTAAGAGGTGTTGTTTGAATAATTACATGATCAGCCATGCTGCAAAATTAACAGTTTGGAGCAGAGTGTGTAGAATTTGATTGTTCTGCTGAGACAGTAGATGAGGTATTTGAGGCAAGTACCAAGGAGGGAGTTGAGACATACTCCTTAGAATGGGGTACCAGTGCTGGCGAGGCCAGTCCGGAGCAATTAGGATCACTTTTGGTTTCCTGTCT